>NC_056746.1:995874777-996169777 GCF_019279795.1 Protopterus annectens | reverse complement strand
CTCCGGACAAGTGACAAGTGGAGTACCTCAGGGTTCAGTCCTGGCACTGCTCTTGTTTGGCATCTACTTCTCTGAAGTACAGGCCAACACTAAGGGACTATAGCTAACAGAGTTTGCAGATGACTGCAAACTGGGAGCCATTATTGAATCCCCAAATGATGTGGATATTCTACAAAAAGGCCTTACAGAAACAGATGCTTGGTGCCAGAGCCATGGGCTCAAGCTTAATGCCAAGAAATGTATAGTTATCCCCTTTGGGGAAAACATGTGCCCATGAATTACCACATAGGTGGCAGTACACTAAACACCGAAAGTGTGATGAGAGACTTAGGGACACAGGTGGACAGTGGTCTCACCTTCGATAACCACATCACCACAACAGACATTAACTCCTTCTATGTGGCACACCTCATCACTAAGGGCTTTTCATCCAGAAAAAAGGAGGTTATTGTCCCACTGTACTCATCCTTCATTAGACCCATTATAGAGTACAATGCCCTGTTTGGTATGTACCTAACAAGACATCTGCAACAGTTGGAATGGCCGCAGAAATACCTCACTAAAAGAATCACAGGCCTAAAGCAGATGCCCTATGCTGACCATCTAAAAAAACTCCAGCTATACTCTGTGGCATATTGTCTACTCAGTGGCGATCTCTGCTTAACATACAAGGTCATGTCAAACCCTGAGCTGTTGGACATGCTCCACTTAAAGAAATCCCAATCCCTCAGAGGCACATACTCCAGGGATCTAAACCTTGTTATCACAATGAACAAAACATGCTGGAGTGGTAGGTTCCTGACCCAGAGACTCCCCATACTCTGGAAAAGACTGCCCATACATGTCAAGCAGAGCGCCTCCTTGGCCGTCTTCAAAAAGAACCTTGATGATTGGATGGGAGATAGGAAATTCACCCCGGGGATCATGTCAGTTGCCCTGCTAGACAGGGGTCCAGGGAAGTAAAAATTGTGGTAAGAAATATCCTGGGAATTGTTATGGCTAGGCTTGTATAGGCCCTAGGGCCGATAGTCTAATACCAACCTATGAACCTATAAACCTATTACTTGGCTAATGACCCCAGGGGATCTTTTTAAGAATAGACATGCTTTCCAAGGTAAGAATCAAATCCTGTATCCTGTGTCTGTGAAGTAAGCACCATAACCATTATGCCAACTCCCACCCTCCTTCAGATGTCAAGTACTCAGTATTCTAAAACTGTGAGCAATTTAGTTCTGCAAAGTGCAGTTCATTTAATTGTGTTTGACTAGATCAATATTTCTTTAATGGAAGATTCAAATGCATGGTAACCTGGCTGTCTATAAAGAACAGAAACACATTCCTTCTGTCTGATTTGATAGTGAACATCAAATCATATAGTAATAAAATACTTGTGATAGCAACTGCTTGACATAATAACCTGTCTGCTTTCCATTCAAATATTTTAAAGTAATAAAGGGTAGTGCAGTACTGCAGTGGTTAGCATCGTCACCTCACAGCAAGAGGTTCTCCGGTTCGATTCTTGTCTGCAGAGTTTGCATGACCTCACTGAGTTTGTGTGGGTTTCTTCTGGGTGCTCTGGTTTTCTCCCACATTCCAAAGACATGCATCTGGAGCATTTCTCCCTGGGCCTCCACTGAATATGGGCTCTGTCCAAGTTGGACTTTCCTGATAAACAAATGTTAACTAAATAATTATGAGCAATGCACTAACATTTTTCTATACTCTTAGTCTCGTACCTTTATTTTCCAGCAGTAGCTTCAATCATTTAAAGCAAATTACACTTCACTTGAAGAACCTTCTGGCTCAAAGTGAAATTCCTTGAGTCTCAATAGCCCAAAGCAAAAAAAGCTGTCGAACAAAATATTGATCACTGTTTTCTGTAGGAAACCATTGCCGGTATGAAGTAGGACAGGCAGCTATAAAAGCCAAGTGTGCTCTGGCAACAATTCACTTCATTTGGGAGATTTCTCTCTTCTTCAAGTTGGTATGATCATTGAGTTGGTATATACACGTTTGGAGATGTTGGTGGGGGGGGGTCTTGCCTTCAATTTACATGCAATGATGTGATCTCTCTCTACCACAATAAACATCAAGTGTAAGGCAGAACCCTCACCAAAGCATTTTTTTTACAAATCTCTCTCTCTCTCTCCTACAGTGATGTCATCTGAGATATCACTAGCTTAATCCAACTATAAACACAAACTTTAAAAATTGAACTGCCAGTACTAAACTTAAAAACATCTGCTAATAAATGTGAGTTTATTTTCATCTGGTTGGTGTTTTAAGTAAAAATGCTTTTATAAATCTATACATATTAAAGTTCAAAGAGTTAACTCACTTCTTTAATCACTGCTTCTTGAGAATTCTTTGTTTCTATTATGAACTGCATGCATCAAAGAGCTGTTTGCTGACATATTTCCCATACACTCATGAAAGAAGTTTCAGAAAACAAAAGTAGTGTTGTGTTTTAAAGTGTTTTATTAAAAAATTAACATTCGGTATTGGTAACCTTCCTCCAAAGCTTAATACTGGCATTACTATAGAAACATTATCTATAGTGAAATGTTGTTTAATAAAAATGGTTCTTAATCTGTCCCTTTTATTCCTGAGCCCACACTTGATAAATTAGTACTTAAAACCTAATTACTTTGGCTAGACAGAATGATTTCAGAGGAAGGCTCCATTTAAAACATTGCAGGTGTAGTGCGTCTGGAAGGAACTATCATTCAGAGCTTCAAATATTTGCTTCAGGGTGACTGAGGGTAATTTTCTTATAATTGCACTTGCTACAGTAGCACTGACTACAATGCAACATGCAAGAAAATAGCCAAAATATCTGGTATAGTTTAACATGCTGAAAACAGTAACTAATGGATTAGTTACTGAACCAGATTAAGTATATTTTGATTATGTTATAGCCTTGTTCTGTCGTCTTCTATTTAAACGTGAACATGGATTGTGAGGAGACTTAGCAACCACTGTCATGAAATAACATTAAACTCATATGCATGTCAAGCAGTAGTCTGGTTTCAAGTACCTGCCACACCAAGATTCTCAGAATTTATTCCCAGATGTCAGGATTCTTCCTTTCTTTTTGTTCCTAAGCATTGCATGTTGGTACTGGCACCAGCACAAACATAACAAAGTGCTGGCGTTTCCAGTGTTCCAGCCTCATCTCCTACTGTTCCCAAGCCACATAAGAGTAAACAGAAAATTTACTTTTTGTTACACCCTATTCCCACCTCCACAATCAGAAGCAAAGTGCCCAAAACACACCATTGCTATGGTGACTGCCCATCATTTGTGCTGCAAGTACAGAAATGATAGTTGAAAGCAGAAGAATGCTGGCCCAGTACTGTTAACCATGCAGACCTACCATGCAGACCTACACCAATCAGCTTCTTTACAGAAGGAATATGATGCATATCACAAAACATATATTGCTAATATTGTTACATTCTACCAAAGGAAGTGGTAAAGTACACAAAACCCAGAATTCAATGCACACACACACACACACACACACACACACACACACACACACACACACACACACACACACACACACACACACACACACACACAGACATATAAGCATGTGCACACACATACACACATATGAAAATGCACCTACACACAATCGCATTCATGCACACAAACCTGCACACATATACAAATACACAGACACACACATACACACACACACACACACAAACATGAACCACTATCTACTGAGATGTGCACCCTTCCATACTCGCATAC
Source organism: Protopterus annectens (assembly GCF_019279795.1). Classification (NCBI taxonomy): domain Eukaryota; kingdom Metazoa; phylum Chordata; order Ceratodontiformes; family Protopteridae; genus Protopterus; species Protopterus annectens. The sequence goes on along the minus strand of NC_056746.1, from coordinate 996,166,015 downwards.
ATGCCTGCACCATCCATTTTAGTTCTAAACGTGCCCCTATGTCCCTTTCATATGATGCACAATGCATGTCTGTTCTACCCACTTGTCTTCATACACATGCAAATAGACACAGAGAAAAAAGTCAGGCCCCAACACAAGTCTATGATGCATGCATCATCAATATGTGTTCTAGACATGTGCCTGTATGCAAATAAAAATCCATGCACAATCCATATCTGTTTTACATATCTGCAAACGTACATATGCTACACACACATGAACATACATACACACACATACAAACCATCATCAATACACAAATGCACGCACCTTCCACCTCTGTTTTATACATGTGACTACAATCGTGCAGACACAAACACACACACACACACACACACACACACACACACACACACACACACACACACACACACGTACAAATCACCATCTACACGTATATCCATTCACTTTCCATCTCTGTTCTACATATGTGACTACAATCTTGCACACACACATCTCTGTTCTACAAATGTGCACTTGCTACACTCCCTAACACATACATAGATTTATTCATGCATCAACCATATCTTTCTACAAGTGTCTACACCTTCAATAAACACGCACATATACATGCCCCATCTATACCTATTCTCAGATGAGTCTTTCACAGACACATAAATAAAAATCTGTTCTTCATAAAATTTGTGATTTTATTCATGCATCAACAATATCTTTTCTACAAGTATGTACACTTTCCCTAAACACACACATACACACGCATCATCTAAATCTGCTCTACAGATGAGCCTTTCACAGACACACACACACACACACACACACACACACACACACACACACACACACACACACACACAAACTCTGACCAAGTATGCATATCCATGTCAGTAAATAGCTGCGGTTACCATCTTGGTTGCTTAAATGAATTGAAAAGGCTGCCTGTTGTATGTGCTAGTAATTGCAACAAGAAGCTGCAGTTTTTAAGGAAGTGCTATTTTGCATCACAGTAGCTCAGTAGATAGACATTTTCTGTCCCTCACATGTGGAGGACTGTTTGTTTAATCCTCATCTCTCATTGAGGAAGGTATTAATTGATAGATTTCCAGGAGTGCCAAATGTCCCAGCTACACCTCTGTGTACAGTGGCTGAAACATTATTGCTTTGCTGGTTTTTTTTCACTCAGGAAAAATTACCTCACTGTTGATGTACTTTCACAAATATTATGACTTGACATAGCTTGACATATCTGGTTCCTTAAACAGTTAGTCTCAGGAGAACATCATTGCACCACCTTAATAATGCATGCTAACCCTAACCCTGCCCCTAACCCCAGACCTACAATTTACATTTGGAAAAACCTTTTTGGCAACACTTTTCTTATACAAGGCATTCAAACATGTCACACACAGCATTGCAGATGGACAACACTAAAGCTATCCTCTTCCCTATTTGCACACACTTATAACCCTAATGCTTAAACTTTTGATATATCAGAAAGCTTCAGCATTATAAAAAAACATGCTTACCTGACCCACAAACACACTTACTCTTCTTCCTTTCCATATCTCCAGCAATTGAAAAAAGGTGCTTTCCAGTGACTTTCCTTAGCTCTTCACTGCTGAAGAACTGCTGATTTGACAGCATGTATGAATTTTGGACTATTTTTCTTAGCTACAAAAGTGGTAAATGGATGGGCGTGCCTTCGTTGAAGGTTGGGTGTCGAGCTGGCACCTCGGCATTTCGTAAAAATCTACTGCCAATCATTAGCGGACCGGAGTTCTGCTGTGGCGACCCCTTACTGGGAAAAAGCCGAAAGACAAACAACAACAACAAAAGTGGTAAATGGGATACAGATAAGCAAATATGCAGACAACTGCAAGCTGCTAACATAATTATTTTAAAAAGATGCCAAACTTCTCCACGTGGCCTATAAAAATGCAAACTCTGTGCACTAATAAAGATCTCACATTTTATGGCAATATGTCGCATTGTGAGACTGAATTCCAAAATAAATTATTTAAAAAGACCAAAAATTCTTAAAGACATGTGTAGTCATTCTAGGGACATCACTGCTGCTACAAGAAGACAGGGGTGTAGCCAGAACTGCGCATTATGTACTCAAACTTAATGTTGTTGCCCCACCACCCACCTATCATTTAAAAAATGGACTCAACCCTGAAGATGCTACCCCAGACAAATAGGAAGGAGACATGTTGTTTCCAACAAATGTCATTTGTACTCCTAAAGAGCTATTCATAGAGGTGCATTCCTTCATTCTTTGTATACGCTGTACTGTAAATATTTGATTAGACAGTTTTAACATTTTGTGATTTTTCATTGTTGAAGTTTACAACAGATTCTTAGACAAAATGTACTCACTTGAGTACACTGAGTATGCCTAGCTACACCCTTGCAAGAAGCTGATGAAAATCAACCTCCAGATTCACAAAAGCTTACACTGCATGCATGATCAGTGTAAAGGTTAATGTTGACAATATGGCGGCCGAGTGATCCACGTATGTGCTTGTTTGATGTGCACGAGCACTCTAGCACCAGTGCTGCACGTTCCCAGCCTCCGTATGCAAATTACCCATTTGCAGGTGAAAACCATGCAAATTAGGTAAATCTGTTATCCAGGAAGCTGGAATCAGGGTGTGCAGGACTAGCATAATATGCAGAAATGTACTCGGTTAATAACCGAGTACGGTTCTACAAAATCCAAAACGGAGACATGACAGCTCCAACTAAAGGCTGCATATCATTGAGGAAGCATGCCAATGGCCAAGTATAAGGCAAACAATGCAAAATGTGCAAAATACAACTTTTATTTTATTATCGCCGATCACGGCTGTTGAAGCATAGGGCAGCGGTGCGCAAACAGGATCAGTGGAAAAATAAGAAAATAAACTTAAAACAAGTATTCCAACTAAAATCAGTACTCTGCCATGCAAGTCAATGGCAGGCAAAAGACACCCCGGCCAGTGAACAGTGGTAGCTAAGGGGGGAGGCTCAGTGTGATACACGTAACTATGCATTAGCAGGCAATCCTATGCAAATGAGGGGAAGGATAGTGAATCCCAGTTTTCTCCAGCATGTGAGGCAGGTCGCAACAGTGTAAGAGTATGAATAGATGAGTGCAAGACTAGGAGGTAGGTAACATCATGGGTGGGTGTGTCAGGCATACTGAAAGCGGATTGAAGGCCTGTGGCTCGGGGTTGCTCCTAGCTTAGCACAGCTAAGCTAGGGGGTGTGTCTAAACCTGCCTAGCACTTTTGACAAAGTGTAAGTGAGTGTTGCTGCCACGCACCGGAATCTACAGGAAGATAAAGGAAGATGAACCAGGAAATAGCAGCAGTGTGCACATTCGAGGACACCGATTGTGTGGCGCGCCCCCAGGCTGAAACAGAAGGGCAATGGGAAGGGAAAACAGCAATAGGAAGGTAATCAAGGGATACTAGGTTAGCTGCCAGGTGAAACGTATAGGAAGCAGCCAATTACACAGGCAGCAGACCAGCCCAGCCCAGAACACTACTATAAACTATGCAAACACCTACCCCTCTGGTTTTTCCCACACCCTACACCACCGGTGTAAACAAGCGGGGAACTTTTAACACTTACAATAGTAAAATTTTAGGGGCTACAATAGCTATCATACAAATTGTGGAATAGGCTGAGGGTGGTGAGGATATGAATGCTGCCAACCAACCCACAGTGGGGAGACGAAGAAGAGTGTGCAGACCCAGGGTAACCTACCAAGGACTACATGAGATGGAGATAGTGGAGCACTATAGGGTGGACAGGGACCTCCAACAGCAAATTGTTGAGCTGTGCCGGCCACGCCTGACACACAGAACTAACAGAGGGGAACCCATCCCAGTGGATACCAGGGTATGTGTAGGCCTAAGAATACTAACTACATGTATCTTCCAAAGGCCAGCTGGAGATATGATGGGGATTTCACAGGCATCAGCATCCAGGGTACTCCACCAGCTCCTGGATGCCATGTCAGCACATGTCGGTGAGCACGTATATTTCTGCATCACATGTGAGGTGTTGGCCAGCAATATGCGTCTCTTCCACCAAATAGCAGAATACCCTGAGGTAGTGGGTGCAATAGACTGCATGCACATATGCATCAAAGCACCTCCCAGTGAGCAGGGTAGGGTCTACATCAACCGCAAGGGCTTCCCCCTCCATCAACTGCCAGGTCACGTGTGATGCCCAGGACTTAATAGAACTTTCCAGCACGTATCCAATATGCCATCCAGTTGGCTTACGACAGAAATAGTACTAAGCAATATCATTATGGAAATGACCACCTGATGTACAGTGGAGAAACCTGCTCCATTTCAACAGGCTTGCCAGGTCTTAATTCTGTATGACCACTGCAGGCTACCAGCAAGGAGTAGTATAATTATCAGACTTGCATCATCAGCCATCTGTTTGTGGTACTATTCTTGACCTGGAGATCTGTGATCTGGTAGGTTCATTCCAGGCAAACTGGCTTTATAGGAGGGGCCAGATTCATAGTCATCCCATGTATGACCCCTTGATGGTTCAGGCAGGTCATGGGTGGTGTTTATCAACAACTGCCTGGTGGCTGGATGTCTTATACATTCCAAATGGGATCAGCCCCAAAAGATACATAAAATCTCATGTGGGCTTCCCAGTTGTAAGGCAGGATGGGGAATGATGTTTTATACAATAACTACTATCCCTCTTGCCTCAAAACTCCATCACTGTCCAATAGTTTGCCCCTGTATTGGTCTAATGAAGAAGTCTCCACAGTTTAGCAGCTTGGAATGCATTTCCCCAAGATGTCAGTAGGCTCAAGGACTTGTTTGATTTTAGGGAGCGATTCCTTGAACTCATATAAGAGGAATACAAATATACCTGTCTAGACAATAGCCAGATAGTGTACCGGACTAGATGACATCTAGCTATCCACCAAATAGCCCTCTAATATTGTACCACTTTGTTGAAACTCTATAAATTGTATATGATCTTTTATGTTTGTATTTGTCTTGTGCTTATTTCAACTTTATACACTTCTACATGCAATCTTCTAATATTACTCTATAAATCTGCCCATCAGATTTTTAAGACTAGCTTGTTGAAATATCTGCTAACATGCATGCATTCAGATTGAACATATTGTAAATGTTAACTGCCTAACATGTATCTGTTGATATTAACTGATTTCTTAGCTCAGGTCATGTCTGAAAATGGTCTTCAGATTAGCCGACCTACCTGGTTAAGAAAGTGAAATAAATAAAAATAAATAAATAAATAAATAAATAAATATGAAATACAACTAAAAAAAAATAAAATAATAAAATAGCACCAAGACCACCGATCCAAGAAGTAAGCAAATTTAATGAAACACTTAATGCCTCGGCTTACACAGCCTTCCAAGAGTAAAAACACTACAAAATACTGTTTGCTTATATACAGCATATTGCACAAAACAATTAATCAATTAAGCATACAATTCAAATCACATACTTCCAATTACATTTTTGCTGAGTCCCTGAGGCTCCAAAGTACCATACTTTAAAATCAGCAGAGTTTCTTTTTTTAAGAGTTTGTTTTTTAAAGGCACACATTCACCTATGCCAACTTGCAATTTTTCCAAGACACAACCCCTAAGAAAATCAGGGTTAGAGTTGTGTGCTGTCAAAAAATGACTCCCAAGGGGACTGTCTATTTTTTTATTTTTTATGTCCCTAATATGTTCCTGAGTTCCTGCAACCAGACCCTAAAACTTCTGTTAGTTTCCCCTATGTAAAACTTCTTATATCCACATCTCAACACATACCCCTCCGTATTACAACTGTATTCATGTCTAGCTGTAAACTTGATGCCTTTAATATAGGGAAAAGAGCTTACTACATATTGACAGATGGAACAACCATCACATGGAACAATGCCTTTATTTACGCTTAAGCTCTGACTGACTAACATTTGGTAAACAAAATTGATTATGTACCAGAATGTCAGACACATTCCTAGCTCTTTTATATGCAATACTCACAAAATCAGGTAGTATAGAGTTCAAAATTTTATCCCTTAGGAGCATTTTATCCCTTAGGAGTATAGGCCACAAGCTACATGTTTTTTTTTTAAATATTTACTCAGTTTTATAACTGAATTTGATAGGCTCTAGAAATTTAGAAGCAGTTGGTACTTTTAATGTGCCTGGGAGTGGTAATTCGGCTGCTCTTGAAGTGGCTGTTCAGGGTCGGGCCATGGCTACTGTTTGGGAGTGCTTTATGGGGGAATGAGAACATCGTTTTGTGAACCCTTTTCAAACTTTGGGCTTCTCTATTCTGACTGCTTTATCGGCAGAAGCTGTAAATCTGAGGGAGAAGCTGGAGAATCTGTTGCAAAAGGAGGCTAGTATCTGTCAATATGTAGTAAGCTCTTTACCCTATATTAATGGCATCAAGTTTACAGCTAGGCATGAATACAGTTGTAATACGGAGGGGTTAGCGTACGTGTTGAGATGTGAATGTAAGAAGTTTTACATAGGGGAAACTTACAGGAGTTTTAGGGTCCAGTTGCAGGAACATATTAGGGACATAAAAAATAAAAAATACAAAATTAGAGAGTCCCCTTGGGAGTCATTTTTTGACAGCACACAACTCTAACCCTGATTCTCTTAGGGGTTGTGTCTTGGAAAAATTGCAAGTTGGCATAGGTGAATGTGTGCCTTTAAAAAACAAACTCTTAAAAAAAAGAAACTCTGCTGATTTTAAAGTATGGTACTTTGGAGCCTCAGGGACTCGACAAAGAATGTAATTGGAAGTATGTGATTTGAATTGTATGCTTAATTAAGTAATCATTTTGTGCAATATGTTGTATATAAGCAAACAGTATTTTGTAGTGTTTTTACTCTTGGAAGGCTGTGTAAGCCGAGGCCCTAAGTGTTTCATTAAATCTGCTTACTTCTCGGATCGGTGGTCTTGGTGGTATTTTATTATAAATAAGTAAATATGGACTGGGTGCAAAACAAACTCGTATAGTAGACAGAAGCAGACTGGAATATGATGAGCTAAATCGTAGCAATGAAAATTGTCTTTTTGGACATGAAATGTCTCCTCACTGCTAGTGTGAGAGATGGAATTTGTGCAGAGGTTAAAAAGTCCCAACTACATTTAGATAGTCTTACATATAAGTAAAGTATTAATTAAGCCTAAAAATTATTGAGCAATGGTAGTCCTTCTCCTACTCTAAATGTGCTCCTCAGAAGAGGGCTTGGCCAGGTGTGAAGATACTCTTAATCACACTGTTGTGTTTTGGACAGCAGGAGTTTGTCCAGTAGATGAGGAAGATTTCTCACTGTATATATTAGACACTGAAAGGAAATGTTTCTCTCTTTTATTCATACATATGTACCTAACAGGTTTTCAAAGTATCCATCCTTCTAAGAAACTATGGGTATGGTGGTTAATAAGGTAGGATTTAAACATTTCAGTAGTTTTAATGGGAAACTTCACCACTCGTGGCAAATAATGAGGGAAGTAGATAAGTGTGACTGGGACGGTGATCAAGTTTGAATGAAACCCAAATGGATGAATTATTTGTGGCTTTTATACTAATCAAAAATTGTCCATAAGAGATGCTTATAAGTGTGTGTGTTATTATAGCACCTTGAGCCACAAGTTGATAACCCACCTTCTTGTTATATTACCTGACCTGAGTCCATATTTTCTGGACCTTCAGGTCGATATAGATGCTAAACTGTCAACTGATTACTTCTTGAAGATGAGATGGCATCAGGTAGCAGGGCAGTGCCTAGACAGATCCAAGAAACCCAAACATGTAGTGATGGTATCCTGGAATGCCTAGCTAATTCTTTTGTACAAGATCATCTCAGCCTCTACCTAAAGAACAACTTCTGCCATATACTTGGGAAGGACAGAGATATGAAATCTGAATTAATCCTGTTCAAGACTATAATACTTAAGGATGTGGCAAGGAAATGCTGACAAAAGGTGATTGATGCTTGTCATGATGGTTATCCTAGGACACACCAACAATGAGGGAAGCCATCAAGTTAAAGAAAGAAGCCTTCCATGAAATTGTAATAGAGGTTTGTTTTGAATTTGACTAAGACAAACTGACAGATGTGGAAGGCATCAGCTGTGGTTGCCATCAAAGTTAAAGCCCAGGTGTGGGAGTGAAGCAGTTTGATGAAGCCACAGAGAATAAGTTTTGAGCGGCCTCAGAGAGGATCTGGAAGACCATCCCATAACTCAGGAGAGGCAGTGAAATATTACCAATGCTATTTTCTCCAGTAAGGAAATGCTGACCTCATCTGGGGATGCGCTGGGGATGTGGAAGCAGCACTTTGAGGAGCTGAGGTACACTTTAAGGATGACTTTGAGAAGGTGTTTCATAAAGTGGTACACACACTCACTGTGCAGAATCAACTGACAAGTCAAGTTAGAAAATAACAATATAATGAATTTAGGCTAAAGCTGCTGAGCGTTCTAAGAAATGTTTGTAAATGCATCTAGTTTTCTAGCAATTAACAAGGGCTCTTAAGTCTCCTGTTAGGCCGTCAACATTAATTGTGCAAGTTCTCCTGTATTCTAGTCACCCAATGAATCAACTAAATGGCATCACATTTTTATTTTCTTTATTGTTTGTTAACCGTCATGTTTATCTGAATCATTGTTAATGGTCTAATGGAGACTTAACTCAACCTAAAGGCTTAATTGAGACTATAACAGATTGCAGAGTTAACAAAAGTCTGAATTCATCTTTGGAAATCATCCAGAGTGTGGTTTTAAAAAACAAATTTTGTTTTTTAGTTATAAAGTTACGAATGCCAGTGCAGTATAAAACTGTCTATCCTAATTTCCTTCATTGACCTGTTGTTTACCTTGTGTATACCTTACCTTTACGTTTGTATGAAGCTTGTATGAATTCACTGCATTCTTACCCTTACCATTAACTTACTTTACTCTTCAGTCTCTAACAAATGTATTTGCACATGTTGTTGCCAGGTGTATTTGTTTGTCTGCCTTGGGCCTAGATCTTGGCTGGCTGTTAGCCTACTGAGATAATTAACAAACAAAAAGACAGAGTAAGAAAGTAAGTAACTAAGTAAGCAAGCAAATCCTAAACCTGGTGAACATGTCATCCTCTGACAGTAAGTAACTGGACAGGTTCTGTTTCTGTATATGAGCTCACACAGTGATTAAACAGTTCTGATGTGGCAAGATCATGAAAGTGAATAAGACCTGGTCAGAGAAACTAGAGGTGCTGGGTATTGCTAGGGGGTCATGGATAATGCACATTTCTAGTGTTGTGTAGGAGGTTGTGAAGGGAAACTTTGGAAGAGCAAACTGAGGTGACAGTCATTTTCCCAAAAAAAGGACAGGAAGCTGTGTAAGCTCATATACCCTGTTAAAGCCTATTTCAAAGTACTGGAAAGGATATAACATCCTCAGGCTCAGACTGAGAAGGAGCAATGTATAACCAGGCTGTGGAACACTGGATTAACTCTGTGCTCTTCTTGAGATATTTGATGAGTTGTGGAACTTCCTACTACTCTCTACATTTTTTATCGACCTCGGCATAGTGTATACGTGTGTCTCAAGTAGCTGGGGAAAGCATATGGCTGCAAACTACGGAATGTCTTGGAAATGGTGCTGTAACAGTATGGGAGTCCAAGGCCATTGCTGCATGCAATTGTGTCCCTATATTGAAGAATGAGAGTTATGTCCATATTCTCAAAATTAACCCATATATGTTCAGGCTGGGGGGGGGGCACCTGACTAAGGTATGTTTTGTCTCTTCTCCTGTTAATGAATTGCGTGGATAGGATATCAAGGCTCTAAGCAGACAGCACCTAATCTGGTGACATTAGAGGTGTAGTTGTTATTTACAGACAATAATTCCCCTCGGCTTTTATTGACTATGGTCTGCAGTACACTGGAGTACTCAGCTGGTAAGAGTGAGGCACTTGCTATGAAAATCAGCACTTCCAAATCAGATGTCATGGTTTTATAACTACAAGCATAGTTTGCTGTCTGCAGACTTAGTGGGGGCAGACACTTCAAACTGCAGATGTTATGTATCTTGGGGTCTTATTTATGAGTGAAGGTATGGACAGATGGTAGATTGAACAGAAGCTGCCTGCAGCAGTGGCAGCATGCAGGCCTTGTACTGGGCTGTGGTATTGAAATAAGAACTTAATCATAGGGCAAAGCTTTCACTTTACCAGTCAGTCTGTGCCTCATTTCTTAGGTGTAGCCATTAGCTATGGGTAATGATCAAAAAAATGAGATCACAGACACAAGTAATAGAAATGAGATTTATTTGCAGGTAGCTCAGCTTGGTTGTCATTATAAGCTGAGGACCATGGCAATCCAGGAGGATCTCATGGTAGAGCTGCTTTTTCTTTCAAATTAGAATAGTAAGTTGATGTACATTGGACAACTAGGCAGGTTGCCTGAATGAAGTACTTATCATTGGTACCCATTTCACCGTGCCCTGATTAAATGAGCCCATTCCATCAAGCAAATTCAAATTTACACCTGTAAGTGAAATGTATGTATGGGGGGCAAGCTTCCCACATTCCCATATAGAATGATTTGCCTCCTCCACCCCTACCTAATACAAAAACACCACCAAGATTGCACAGAGTTAACTAAGTTAAAATATTATAGCTAAAACATGTCCAATGGAGCTGGCTTGTACAACTAGGATTCACTTTAAAGCAGTTTGATCACATAAAACAAAGGATGCCTTTAAGGTACACTTTCATCATTAACTTTATTACAGATTAGAAAGATGGCGAAGCATTACAAACCTACTACTAGGAGGTATCACTAATGTTAGACATGTAATATTCCCCTTGTGGGATAGAATGGTGCAAGACCATTATGAACTATTCTATGTATGTAGTATAAATATCAGACTCATGAGAAATGCAATAGTTCTTTACATTTGATATAATGGCTTTCAGGTTTCTTGATGACCTATCATCATCTCCTTGCTTTAATCCCAAGAACTTCTGATATGAAATCAGAATGATACAGTCAGTGGCAGTGCTTTATATCAGACTGTTACCATCAGTGGTACTGCTACCATCACCATGATGTCAGTTGCACTGTCTTGCATCAGTGCATATCTCTCAACTGTACAGATTTTCACAGAATGTCCAGATCTTTGCCTCATATTTTTGGTGTGTTCCTCCTAAAATCTGTACTTTTCGGGCAAATAGCTGAGGATTGAAGTAATTAAATAATGACAAACATTTGGGTTTAAGACTCCACATCCTTCAGAAAATTCATGCTAATGCAAAACCTATTATTCTATCAACTTTCTAAGTTTGTAAGAGCAATATTTAAAATCTGTTCCTATTTGTCCCCCCATCATTTTAGGCTTTGTCCAGATTTTTTGCTCTAAGAGGCTGAGAGGTATGCATCAGAGTGATGCCATCAATGGTACTGCTTTACAACATTATTTTGCCATTAGTGGCACTGTCTTAACTCATAATGATGGTGTCAATGACTGCCTTACATAAGAATAGTCCTTTCTGTGGCACTGAGTAGTTTCAGTATAGTATCATCAATGGCGATGGTATATTATTAGTATATTAGTATTAGTATTATTATGGCAGATGTCATTAGGATGGTATAATATTATAAAACATGGTAAAAAAACAGAGTGTGCTTTTTAGAACTAAGAAGTGAAGGGTTGAAAGATGATTTGAGGGATAAGGAGGTGTGTATAGGCATAAAAAAAGTTTTGTGGAAAAAAAGGAGAAAGACATGAATTGCATAATTGAAGACTGGTATCATTATGTAAGGTAAATTATAAAATTAAAATAATGCAGAAAAAGTTTGGTGTAGTATTGGAGAAACTATCGAATTAGGGTATTTTGAAATAAAAGGAAGAAATGCAAATATTATGTTAATTATACTAAACGAAATAGTGTAACATATAAACAAATTGGGAGAGAGAGAAGATTGTAACTGATGATATATTAAAAGTTTTTGATAATGTAGATCATGAACAAATGTGGAAGGGTTGGAGGCATGTAGAATGGGACAGAAAGTGATGAGTTTTTCAGGGTATTAACAGGAGTAAATGGAATAAGCTACTGACAAAAATCTGGGCAAGTAAAAAATAGAAATACATAAAAGGTTTTAGGTGGGGATGCCCAATGAGTAGAGACCTATTTGATTTAGGCAAAAATGCATTTTGATGCACTTAAATTGAGAAAAGAAGAAAGTAAGGATAAAAATTAAAGAAGGATTAGTATTACCTTTGATATTAATTTATGCAGATGATTTAATTATGTTGACAAATAATCCAGTGTAGACAAGGAAAATAATTAAGATAGTGGAAGAATATCATGGGCCAGATTCCAAAAGACTTGTTCTCAGTGTAATTGACCAATTGCACAGAGAGCAGATCTTTTGGAAATCAGGCACCTGTAGTAAGCCTGTTTAGTTATGTACACTGAGAGTAAGTTTTTCAGAATAAGGGTAGACTTACAAAGAGAGCAACTCTTTTGGAATCTGTCCGTAATAAATGTAGGATTAAGGATGAGTATAGAAACAGTAAGGGTATGGAAATGAGGTGAAATTACAGGGAATATATTTTGCAAGAAAGGAATTTTCTGTATTAGGCATTTCATATAGAGAAAAGGAAAGAGTATTAAAGTAATGGCAACTGATATTTCAGGAAGCAATAATGACACTAAGTGTATGGAAAAAGGTTAGGTGGTTGAATTTTATGAAAAAAGTGTATTTACTACATTTGGCATTGTTGGGAAAGTTAGGATGTATGGGAGAAGTGTCCATGTTTCCAACAGAGAAAAGTACAACTAGAAATGTATTTGTGATAATATGGGATTTTATACTGAACCATATAAAGAGGGATATTATATGCTATGAAAGGAAAAAAGGTGGACTTGGATTATTGAATCCACTAGTTTATTTGACAGTGTTATACATATATTGGATAGCTTCCCTTAACATGTGTAGGGTGCAAGGTGACTTCAACTTTTGTAGGCTGATGAAACATCATTACAAAGACATGCATCTGGAGTATTTCTCCCCGGATCTCCACTGAAAATGGGCTCTGTCCTAGCCGGACTTTCCCGGTAAACAAATGTTAAATAAATAAATGTAATCCCTCTATCACCACCAACTGAATGGCCTGCCTGAGTCTCCTGATCTGGGGTTAGAAGCTGCACATGTCCCCTAACATAACTGGAAAACTAGGTGGATTCAACTTTAGTGGGCTGATGAAAGTAATACGCTCAGAATTTAACCCCTCTACCACCTCTCCAGTAACCAGAATGCCTGAGTCTCTTGACCTGTGCTTAGAAGATGCACACTTCCCTTAGCACAACTAGGGAACTAGTGAAGCCTTACTCTTTACCTTTGTACTCACTTGTAATCTACACTTGAATTTTTGATAACTTATATAAGATTTAGCTGCAGAGAAGCAAATGCACAATCATGAATTTCATTTGATAACTACTTCCTTTGCATGTTTGCCTACCCATATGTACACATTTACTAGAATGCTAGTAACATACCATACTGTGTTCATGCTGTTCTGTCCTCTCAGCATATCATGTAGCATACCTCTGCAGCCATGTTCTTTATTGTACACTTCAAAGTACTGTCATATATCTAATATAATTACTTTTTCTTTTCCTTTCCTGTGCTGCAGAGAGGTTAGCCTTGTAATGCTTGGCTAACCTTGAACATACTTTTGCTGTCTTTGCTTGGCACTCCTGGTAATTGATAACCTCCAAATCTCTCTGATGCACATGGGTACACTGATTGGTTGTCACCTACACTGATTTCTAGCCCACTTTGCTCCCCTTCCACCTCCATTGCCAGGCCACCTCCAGGGTTTGCTATGTTTATACTTAACCACATCCCACCCTCACATTACAGGCCTCCCCTTCTAGCTCTCCAATGTTAGTTTCTGCATAACAAATGATAAATCCACATTTACTTTTATGATCTACCAGTGTTACTTGTAGTGTGCCACCATCCATAGTATTACAATGCACCTCACATACCTCTCAGCCGCCTGTCTAAATTATCCTACTCTTTCATAAGAAACTAACATAGCAACCTACACTGTACTTTACAGAATAAATGTACCCAATAAAGTGTATTTCAGTACACGTTTCCACTGCCACCTCTTTCTCTCATGTCAACAATACTAGCATTTCTTAGAGTGTCTCCCACATTTTTCTAATCCTATCATCTTTTTTATCTTTACCCTGATCTACTCTTGTTTACTTAACTGCATTAAGGTATAGTGCACTTCCCTTCTCTGATTTCAGTTTCTTTCCCAATACTCCACTCAGTCCCAAATCACTTCCACATCTCCCACTTAATCACCTTAGTGTCCCTCTCACAATCTCTAATAAAAATGCTGACATCACCTCCACTCCTTCACCCACTCAATAAAAAAATCTCCCAGCTGACTCTACTGTCATCTCTTCCAAACTCACACTCTCTTCTTCCCTACACAGTCTCTTTCTCAAACATAACCCTTTTTCTAAAAGATAAAATCCCATCTATATGCCTACAATTTTAGCAAAATTCATGCCACCTATTATTTTCCACCTCCCAAGAGCTAAGGTTGAACCCAGTTTTGAATTCCACTCAGCCTTCAACCATTCTACCTAGTTCACACTTTACTTCTCTTTCATGTTTCTTGTTTAATGCAGCTAGAATCAAAATCAAACTACACCTGTTTAGTACATATATATCTTCCAATGCCCTAGACACCATAGCCATCACAGAATACTGTCTTTAAAAAGATAGCCACACCTTGTCTCACTTTTCCTCAGGGTATAATTACACATAGACTCTACACCTGGAAAAATAAATGGCAGTGGATCCCTTTTGCTGTTTAAATCTCAGCTTAATCTATTATCAATCCTTTAAGACAGTGGTACTTCGAACTCCGACCTGAAATGACTCTTAGTCAAGATTCCTTCAACTAAAATTCCTTATATTTATATATCTTTCTATCTATCTATCTATCTATCTATCTATCTATCTATCTATCTATATATATTGTGTGTGTGTGTGTGTGTGTGTGTGTGTGTGTGTGTGTGTGTGTGTGTGTGTGTGTGTGTGTGTGTGTGTGTGTGTGTGTGTGTGCCTGTATATATAACCATGGCTCTTATCCCCATCATTACTTAAAAAGTTTAAACTTCTTTTCCAGATTTTGATCTCTACTGCCACTAAGTTCAGGAATCTGATCATTATAGGTGACTTCAACCTTAACTTCCCTGAGCCACTTTCTAATGATATCTCAGAGTGCCCTCCAGGTATATTAACCTCATTCCTCTACCCACTGTTCTTTATAATTTGTGTTAACAATTGTATGTTTCTATGGGCTTGATTGTATGTCTTCTATTTGCCCTGGGCTAAGCCTGAAATTGGTCCATATGCATCAGTTCTCCTTCCCACTAAATTTAAAATAAAATAAAAAAGAATATAATTTCAGTAACATGACTAATAACACTGAATGACTAAATATTAAAGTTAAGTTTCAAAATCAGGATGATATTAATTGTTGGGTTCTACATGCCTCCTATGAGCTTGGCTATAGTATTGGGTAAACACCTTCATAATTTATGCAGCATTGATTATAAAGAGATTGTTTTTGTTGGTGATCTGAATGTACCAAATACTGAATGGGATACTTCTGTCTGTTCTAAATATAGAAAGGTCTTCACTACTTATCTGAAATCTAAATCTGATTACAGTATTTGATTGATATTTTAATGACAGGGTAGGAAATCTTGGATAGATTTATGTTAACAAAGAGATCATGTACGTGAGTACTGATCAAGTTCATTCTCTTGCAGGATTCAGTCATATCTGTTGAAATCTCAGCACAATCTTTTTCAATGATTGTATCCATAATTAATGTAAAAAATCTAACAAGAACTGAATTTCCATCAGTATCAGATTGTAAATTTGTAAGTGAAGAACTTAATAAAATAAACTTGACTGATAACGGTTTTGATTGTACTACATGTTGGGATCTCATAAGTGGTAAAATCTTTTTTTGAGCACCTTTATTGAGTTATCACTTGTGATATAGGCAAACTTACATTTATATAAAGGCAATCAAACCATATTAGCAAGTTCAAATTTACAAACATTATATGATATATGCCAATATATGTGATGTATAATCTAAGCAACATTACATATTTTTTTCAAAAATGTTTTTATTATTTATTTGAAAATTTCAATTTGGTTACCAGGAAGGTCTAAAATGATCATGTAAGACCCTTTTTCAGTGGTGGTCTGTTGTGAAAAGATCCAAAACATATTTAGTGAAGAAAAACTTATATAGTGTTTGTGTGTGTGTGTGTGTGTGTGTGTGTGTGTGTGTGTGTGTGTGTGTGTGTGCGTGTGTGTGTGTGTGTGTGTGTGTGTGTGTGTGTGTGTGTGTGTGTGTGTGTGTGTGTGTGTGTGTGTGTGTGTGTGTGTGTGTGTGTGTGTCCAGTGGAAAGGAAGCCATGCTGGATATGAAAATGATTCCACTTGGCAAAAAGAGAAAAAAAATGTAACAAAAGCAGTTTGACTCATACAAGTACTGCAAGGATTTCACAGTTTCATTGCCACATACAAAAAGGAGGAAGGACAGAAGGAAATTTAAAGATAGCAAACAGTTGGACTGGACTGGGGAGGAGTTTTGGGGGAAGTACATTATAGAAAACTGAACAAATTATGTGAGTTTTGCATGTTCTCCCTGCATCCATATGTGCTTCCTGAACATTCTGATGTCTTCCCTCCTATCAGGACATCACTGCACATAATCATTTCCATTGGCATTGTGGCCTGTGCTATGACTAGAAAATAATCTGCAAGCATTAGTTCACTTACTCTGTTCAGCAAATAATTAAATACATTATAATTAACTTTCAGAAGTAATTGTAAGTGGGGTGGTGTGTGATCAATTGCATTTCTAAGGAGAGGCCTTAAATAACAATGATGTTGCTGCTAATGGTGACAGTGATGATGCCAATTAACTACTCTGAAATATTTCAATAGTTTTATGTGGTTTTGTGCAAGTAAATTGACTGTAACAAGGTATGAGAACTAACTGGGCAAGAAACTCTAACCATTCAGATCATGTGCAGGAGGTCATTGGAAGTTTAAAAAATAATCATGCCCTTTTTGCCCCCCCAGCCTCCTTGCCGTCTAGCCCATCCTCACCAGTTCATTTCCTCCTGCATCTCCTGACAACCAAGGAATTTGGACATCATGAATACAACCTTTGTGACTTTCCAACAGAACAAGATTAAAAACAAATAATTAAATAAATAAATAAAGCTAACAATAAAGGGGATGTAACTGAGTAACACATAAAAGGGTAGTTGTGTAAGTAATTTTAACATAACAGTAGATGTTCGAATGATCACTGCTACAGTAGCCTTAGCCAAGGACATAACAGCCACCCAGCTTTCAAAGATTCCAGGCATTTTTCACATGCCCAAACTGTCAGTCAGCTCAAGCTGGGCTGACTAAAAAGGCATGTTTAAATGCCAAGCCCTTCAGAGCTTTCATGCAAAAAGAGAGAGAGATACTGAGAGGAGAGGAAGGGAGGTTGAGCTCTGAAATGACAATGATAGGAACAACAAAAATAAGAATTTACTTGGCATAAACAACACACCAAAAATCATGGGGGATGGAGGGAGGAAGTGACTGTTTCAGCAGTGGTCATTCGAACATCTACACATATGGATGCAGGGCGAATGTGCAAAACTGTATCATGTAATTTATACTGATCATTGCTGCAGTAGCCTTAGCTATATGGGTAGAGTACCCTAGCTTGCTACATTCGGGTGGGGCAAGGAGAAGATTCCACAAGACCCTGGGGAATAGTTCTTTCAAGGCTCGAGCTAGATCTAGAGAAGGAATTAAGCTTAAAAGTGTTTTGTAAAAGTATGTACAGAGGACCAGTTTTCTGCTTCTAAAATACTACTAGAATTCAACCCTTTCCAAAAGGCCATCGATGAAACCAAGGTCCTGGTAGAGTGGGCCTTGACCCTGCCTGGAATAGTTTTGTTGTGGTGGGTACAACAAAAGATAATAGCCTTAAGGCAACCATTTAGAAACAGTCTGCATTGACACTGATGGTCTCTTCTTCTTACCTTCACAAGAAATGAGCAATTCATCTGAAGATGTGACATATCTAGTTCTGTCAAGATAGAACCTAAGATGTTTGTGGACATCCAAGGTATGGGTAACCTTTTTCACTTATTTTTAAGTTCAGGAAAGAAAATGAGGAGACTGATAGTTTGGCTTAAAGCAAATATATCACTTTAGGCATAAAATAAGGATTACTTTTCATCAAAATCCTATCCCTGTGGAAAATGAGATACAGTTGGCTCATCATAAGAGCTTACAACTCAGATACCCATCTTGCAGAGGACAGAACTGAGATGTCCCCACTCTGGGCTAGTAATCAAGAAACCAATAACCAAAAGGATGTCAGTGAAATAAAAACCAAAAACCAAAGAATTCACTGAGGGCAGCCAAATGGAGCACGAGCCAAAGTAAAAGTTTATTCAAACCAAAATCCAGAGGTACGTGCTGTAATAAACGCTACACAGTAAAATTGGCCTTTTCGTAAAACCTTCATCAGATACACACACAAGAATGCCTTAACCTTATTTAAATATTAAACTGATTATGATGTAACCAAGTATAATTGGACAACCAATTAATTAATTAATTAATTAACTCTAATAAGAAAAACAAGAAACAGTACTTTAAAAAAATGAATGCAGTTAAAATAATTTAAAACCTTAGATTAAACATGTTTTATAACTTTATAAAAACTAATGTTATTCATTACATCAATAAAATCAATCGTATAAAACTTTTGCATATATAACCAAGTTGTCTAGCATAGAAAGAAATACATAAATCAACTACATAGTATGATATATAATTGTATGTATTCAAATACATTCCAATGCTGCCCTCCAGAGATGTAAAAAATAGTTACAATTTGGCAGCTCTTAATATTAAAACAGGCGCAATGGAAAGCATATCATTGAGCCCTGGCTGTTCAGAAGCATCTAACACTATCTGCCAATAGAGCTCAAGGTATTCTAATCTCGCTTCTCACATGCCCCCACTTATTTCTTTGGGCACTACTTCCAAGACAAAAAATGTAAATATAGCCTTGTTACAAACTGTCTTGTGACGAAAGAGTGCATTATTTGTGTTAGCCTTACTCATTTCATATAAATGTTCATAAATGCGTGTTTTGAGTTTTTCTTTCTGTCTTGCCTATGTAAAAAGATTTACATACCTTACACAAGGCAAGATAGACCAACCCACTGGTATGACAGTTAGAAAAACTGTTGCTCCTTACAGTTCTATTTCTACTAGTTATTTCTATATGGGAAGCATTAAAAATATAACTATACTGTGAACAAGCGCCACATTTAAAAGTAACCTGTCTATTGCCATGATGTAAAGTTCGTGAACCATGCCCGAACTCAAAAAAAACTTTTTAAATTCAAATCCCTCTGATAAGTAAATTTTAGCTGGCTGTTACGTAATAGATCAATATCTGTAATTTCTTTAAATTTGTCCCATTCCTTACCAACAACATTTTTTGTCACCCCTGAATCTCCATTGAAATCCAGAATATATGAAGTATGTTGGGAGGGTATTTCAGTAACTGGTGGATCAGAATCCTGTCCCAAAATGGGTGCAAACCTATTAGATCTACCTTCTAAAACTTCTGATTTTACCTGTTGAATTAATTGGTGGGATAACCTCTGTCTTTAAACATTTCACTCACTATATTACTTTCAATAATAAAATCCATGTCTTCAGAAGTCATACGGCTAATTCTAACCATTTGACCTTTTATAAGGTTTTTCTTTTGAAAAAAAGGATGCCCACTACTAAAATGAAGGTAGGAGTTTGAGAAGGTATTCTTTCTGTACACCTTAGATGTAAATTTTCTATGCTGTTTGGCAATGCTTACATCCAAATAATGGAGTTCCTCATGGTTCAAATTATAGGTGAAATCCAAAAAATTGGTGGTGCCTTTCAGGTAAGTCAAAAATTCAAAAAGTCTTTCTTTACTAGCCATCCATAAAATACAGATGTCATCTAAAAAACGTTTATATAAGGACCAACAGCCTCTAAATTCACTATTGAAAACATAGGTGTGTTCCCACCAGATCAACACTATATTGGCATAAGTGGGGGCACAACTGGCCCCCATCGCCACCCCTTTCGTCTGTTTATAAAACTCCCCCTCATAATACATATAGTTGCTGGTAAGAATAGTTTCCATAAACAGAAGGACATTGGTAAAATCATTGTTGGAAAGTTTACCAAATGTACTCATATAATCCTCCAACCATTGTAAGCCAATGTCATGAGGTATGCTACCAAAAAGGTCAACTATGTCCAGTGTAATAAAAATCAAATTGTCCTTGTAAAGCTCTGGTTTTAATTGTCTAAGGAAATCCCAGGCGGCCCTTAAAATAGCTGGACCAGTCCAAGACAGTGCTTTAAGTTTGGTATTAGCAAATTTTGAAAGGGAAGATGTAACAGCACCTTCAGAAGAAACAATCAATCTGAGGGGTGGGTCCACTGTGTTCTTGTGGACCTTTGGAATACCAAACACAGAAGGAACCCTGGGGTATTTGTTGGATAAGAAATTAAACATATACAAATTAATGGAACCTTCTAAGAGAAGATCGTCCAGCATGAGGTGAATTCTAGAATTGGCTATGTTGACCTCATTAATAGAAGCTAAAGCATATTTGGATGAATTACTAAGCTCCTCCTTCATTTTAGACTCTTAAAGTATACCATCCATCAACACAGTCCCCCCACCCTTGTCGGGTTGCATAATTCTAATAGAAAAGTCAGTTTTAAGAAGCTCCAATAAATCACTTTCTTCCCTAGAAAGGTTGGAATATACCCTATGTTTTGTTATTTCATTCCTAATTTCCCTTTCCATGATGTTTTCTAGATTCTTTAGTTGTGGGTGAAGGGGGGAATAAATATGCCTTTGTGCCTCAAAGGGGTTATTGAATTGTTAAGATTGCTGAAATGATTCTGATTGTTAAAAAATATTGCTAAATTCTTCTTCCTATTTAAATCTACTATAGCTCTAGCTAAATTAACTTTTGTTAAAGGAATAAATTTGAAACCTTTTGAGAATAAGTTGAAATGATGAACATTAACAGTAAGTGCACTGTAATTGAAAATATTGTAACCTCTATAAGAACAAATGTGGTCAGTTACCAAAATACTTTCAGAAATTCGTTCTCTTAATACTATGTTTTCTTCCCCCTTTGCCCCCATAGTGATTGTAATTGTAATACACTTGTGGCCTGTTCCTTACCCTGTTGGATCGCCTGGGGGGTGGGGGGTAAGGATGTTCTAAAGGGGCTTCTCCTTGGTAAATAGAATGGTGGAGGCCAGGTTCACCAAACTGATGATATTCTTTAGGAGAATGTCTGTTATTAATTTCACTTCTTTCCTGTTCTCTGAATTTGTAAAAAGGTCTCGGTTTTGGGTATGCCGGACCCTCTTTGTATTCTTTAAAATCCCTATCAAGTTTGCCCTGCTTCCTCAAAACATTAGTGTTACAATTCTTATCTACTTGTGCAAAAATCTCGTAGTATTTTGCCCTTTCACTCTCTACTATAAACAACAAATCGTTGAGAATAACCTGGTTAACATTTTCCATTTCTTTCATTAAAAATAATTTCTCCCTATCGTTTTCATCCCTAATAGCCTTAACAATTTCTAAACCACACTGGTCAAAAATAGCTATTAAACTGGAATGAAATTCAGAACCTTCCTGCAACCTGTTGGGATATTTATTTACAAATTCTTAGTCCCTTGGGAACAACTTTTTGTTTAAGGCATTCATTCAAATAAACATTATAACACTCAAAAGTTTTATATTTGTCCATCAAAAAATACAACTTGTCCAGGTTTTCCTTGGAAGTAGGAATCCTGGTATCCGAATTAGATTGATTCGGCTGCCTGCCGAATTCATAATTCTTATGAAGAATATCATTGAAAGTAAAGGCTGGTTTAATGTTAGAAACCAAATTAGCATTGGAATGACGAGAATCACCTTGGTTAGTATTGGCGTTCGAACTGGTCGCTACCCTGGCCTGAGAATCTGCACCTTCTTCATTGGTTAGGAAAATATTGGGTAGACCCAGTAATTCATTCACCCTGGAGATGTTTTTGAAAGGGGAAGAGCATGGTGGAGCGGCTGAACCTGTTGACGCCAACTTCTGTTGGCTTCTCAGTACTTCCTTGTTGCAAGGAATGCCAGACATCAATGTAACTATAGAATGGCAAGCTGGAGTTAACAGTTCAACTAACTGTGAAAGTTGGCCAATCATTTTCCTAAGTTCATCTCTTTCACCTCCTCTGAACTCCTCTTCGGACTCAACCCCTTGATGCTCAGCCATTGCAAACGAAACCAATAACCAAAAGGATGTCAGTGAAATAAAAACCAAAAACCAAAGAATACACTGAGAGCAGCCAAATGGAGCATGAGCCAAAGTAAAAGTTTATTCAAACCAAAATCCAGAGGTACATGCTGTAATAAACGCTGCACAGTAAAATTGGCCTTTTCGTAAAACCTTCATCAGATACACACACAAGAATGCCTTAACCTTATTTAAATATTAAACTGATTATGATTTAACCAAGTATAATTGGACAACCAATTAATTAATTAACTCCAATAAGAAAAACAAGAAACAGTACTTTAAAAAAATGAATGCAGTTAAAATCATTTAAAACCTTAGATTAAACATGTTTTATAACTTTATAAAAACTAATGTTGTTCATTACATAAATAAAATCAATCTTATAAAACTTTTGCATATGTAACCAAGTTGTCTAGCATAGAAAGAAATACTTAAATCAACTACATAGTATGATATATAATTGTATGTATTCAAATACATTCCAGTGCTGCCCTCTAGAGATGTAAAAAATAGTTACAATTTGGCAGATCTTAATTTTAAAACAGGCGCAATCAGACCTCCCAACCGTCCCGAATTACTCGTTTTTTACCGAGTTTTGGGGTCAAAATGAAGGGGTGCCACGATTCCCGAGTGGCACCCCTTCATTTCCGATTTGTTTGCTTTCTTTTTTTTATGTTTTGAATTTTCGCGCTGTCGGAGCTGATGTCATCACGTGCGCGATGACGTCAGCTCCGTCAATGCTACCAGCCAGTCAGAATTGAGCTCAAGGAGCTCGCGTCATTATTTCCGGCTGGCTGTGAGCAGGCTCAGCAGGCGGGAAATGAAAATTAAACAGTAGCAGTACTAATACTGCCGAGAATGGGCTGGCTTTACATTACTTTTTTAAACTACTGCAATGCTGCGAATGGGCTGGCGACTGGAGTTATTTTATTTTTGCAAATTTTTTCCAACGTAAATGGACTTTGGGCTGCAGGCTGAGAGAACGGGATGAAGCAAGCAAGGCATTAGGTAAGGAAACAAATTGTGTGTGTGTGTGTGTGTGTGTGTGTGTGTGTGTGTGTGTGTGTGTGTGTGTGTGTGTGTGTGTGTGTGTGTGGCTGAGTTTTCACTTATTGTTAGGTAGCGATTTAGGGTCTGTGTCCGTTGTATGTTCAGTATCTGTATTTAAAGCAGCTCTGTCCATGTGTGTAAAACAAGCAGGTAGCTCCGTTTTAAGTATGTGAGTGTAAGCAGCTCCGGTTTACGTTAGAAATCTTTGTAGCAGCTCTGTTTTAATGTGTGTGTGTGTGAGAAATGCAGGTCTGTTTTACATTTATCTTAGTAGCAGTTTAAGCAAAAGTGTGTGTGAGAAATCTCTGCAAGTCTGTTTTACATTTTATATAAATCGTTGGTGTGTGTGTGTGGTTTAGATTAGAAATCTTGCAGCTCCGTTTAAATGCGTGTTGGAGAAATCTCTGCAAGTCAGATTTATCTGTGTAAGCAGCTCCGGTTTATATTAGAAAATAGAAATATTTGTAGCAGCTCCATTTTGCAGAAATGTGTGTGTGTAAATTGTAAGCATCTCTGGTTTATGTTAGAAATCTTTGTAGCAGCTCTGTTTTAATGTGTGGCTTACATTAGAAGTCTTTGTAGCAGCTCCATTTACATTTTACAGAAATCTTTGTACTAACTAAGCAAGCAGTGCAAGTCTGTTTTACTGTATATGTGAGAAATCCCTGCAATAGCAGCTCCATTTACATTTTATAGAAATCAGTGCAGGTCTATTTTACATTTTAGCAAGCTGTGCAGTTACTCTGACTGTAGCGCATAGGCACCAGGGCTCAAGACTTGCTAGTGAAATGCATGGTGGTAACACAACATTTTATTCTAACAACTTTACAAAATTATACAAGCAATGCTTAAAATGTGCCCCTGGTTTTTGACCTTTTGCCCCCCCTCAAAAAAAAAGAAATTGAAAATAAGAGTGAGAAGCTGTGTAAGATGCCTATGGCTTATACTACTGTCATTCTATGTATAGTGTGGATGTGGAAGTAGACTTTTATGATGGAATTGTTCTGAATTGGGCAACTTTGTCATTATTTGTTCATGCATTTTGTTTCACTGCCTACAGTACAGCCTACTGGAAAAATGTTAAAATAATTTAAAATGCGCTATAAAAAGTGTGTTGTATTGTACAAGGAATATAATTGAATAAAGTCAGGAAGGTGTATCAAAGAAAAGAGCACATGTATGTTTCTTGTTTTGTGTGCAAGAGGCCAATGATTTGAAAACAGCCCAAAGGTGATTTTTATCCATGACTGACCAAATGCATTTTCTTTGGATGTGGTGTGGGTTTCAATGAATGAGTTTCAAGGGCAGGGATGTTTTAATGCCAAGTGTATTTTCATTGTGAGGCAGTATTGCTTTGTTTACCAGATGTTTATTAGTGTTTGAGCATTGTTGTGCTGTAAAATGTAAAAATAATATCCAAATAATCATTGTAGAAGTAAAGCAGTATGCAAACATTAGTGTTTATGGTAAATGGGGCAAAATAGCCAGGTGATGGGACATTGGAATGGCTGCAGGGGGACTCTGGGGCCATATCTTGGTCATCTATTCTTCAGTTTACGTTTGAAAGTTGGTATCCCACAATTCCATTGAAGTGGGTGAGGTTACGTAATTATGTATGCAAATTAGATGTTAATCAGCGTACAGATTTGTACCTATTTTTCATGGGCCTTGTCCAGATTTTTGATGTTTCCAGGTTGAGAGGTATGGGCGCAATGGAAAGCATATCATTGAGCCCTGGCTGTTTAGAAGCATCTAACACTATCTGCCAATAGAGCTCACGGTATTCTTTTTTTTTTTCCATAATAAATCTTTATTATTATATTATTTTCATACATCATTAAAAACAAGAACAAATTTTTTTTAAAAGAAAAAAAAACTACTAACTAATATCACTAACCATCACACCAAACAAATATACAATATTTACAAGAATGCTTCCATGTGCAACATTAATAATAGAAGAAAAACAAAGAGTAATTAATAACATTTCAAGTAATAGACAGTTTGATTACAAAATTCTCTCCAAACATATAAATAATTGTTAATACCTTCAAATTAAAAGTATTATGCTAGTATAATATTAAATATCTGTTCCCAAATTTTTGGATTATTAATATTTTTCTTATGTGGATTTAAAAGTAGTTTATGAGCTAATATATGCCTTGTTGCCAAAACTCTAAAGTTTTCCCATGATGTTTTAGATGGGTCTAACCAATTCATGGCTATATAAAGCTTCATTAATAAAAAAATATTAATATATATAATACTTTGTGATCTAGGGAGTTCTTTCAGGGGAATATGCAAAATCATAAATTTCCATGACAATGTTGTGCTTTGGTAACCCATCTTCTGAAGTTGAATCTTAAGGGAATTCCAAAGCTTGTATATGCATTTACAGCTCCAGAACATATGAAGAAGATCAGCTGGTTGATTCTTACAATATGGACAGGTTGGAGAGTTTTTAGAGTTAAATTTATGCAGGGTAAGGCATGTATAATATGCATTATTCCATATCATCATCTGGGTATATATCAATTTTTGAAGAGAAGTAGACTTGATAGTCAAGTCAATTGCTTTTAACATAATACTTTTGTCTGTTAATAGGATTTTCTCTTCCCAGTAGTTTGATAACAAAACTTTATCATGAAATCCAAATTCTTTAATTAATTTATTTGTTGTTGTTATATATTTAATATCCTGTTGGAGAGCTTGCCACAAATCAAAGCATTTATTCACAGTCTCATCTTCAGGTTTAAAATTTTTAAAGTAACTTATAGCAAGTTCTCTAATTTGTCTCATAATAACAAGATAATTTTTAGGTAAGTTAAATTTTTGTCTTATTTGGTTGGCCGAAAATTCAAGATATTTATATATATCAATCAAAGTTAAATTAACTATTAATGGAAACTTTTTAAGATCAATTAATTGATTATTCAATTTTAAATTAGGATTCCTATGAAAGGGTTGAAAAACCATCATATACTGAACCAGATCTAATGCTTGAATTGTAAAGAAATGATGTCCGTTTTAATGTGTTCAATAATCCCATATAATTTCAAAGTATCTTTACCTAAAAAAGGTATTGCTTTTGGATTAATATTCAACTTTGAAATATATTTATAATTCAAGATCACCCAAGTTGGTGTCCACTTAGTACTAGTAATATCATAGTTGGCGATTCTTAGAATTCTATTAGAGTTTACGATTAAATAATACATTTCAAAATTAGGAAACTCCAGTCCTCCTCTATTTTTTGGGGTCATTAATTTATCATAAGAAATCCTGGTTTTTTTTGGTTCCCAAATGAATTTAGCCAATTCTTTATGAATTTGTTTAAAAAATGTCTTCGAAAGTTTTAGTTGGGCTGACCTGAAAATATATAATAGCCATGGTAATACATTCATTTTAACAATTGAAACTTTTGCTAATACTGGCAGTCGTAAATTTTTCCACCTCCCAAAATCTGAAATTATTTGGTCCCAAATTGTTTTAATATTATTATTGTAGAAGTCTTTATTATCTGTAGAAAACTCAATACCTAAGTATTTAATATTTTCTTTAAATGCTACCTGCCCAATCAAAGGTAATAGCGAAAAAGGTTTAGGTGTTTTTAAAGGGAAGATATTGTTTTTTTTCAAGTTAATTTTATAGTTAGAGACTTCTGAAAAGTCATTAACAGCCTTCAATAATTTTTCAGTATCTGATATTAGAGATGCACAATAAATGTTAAGATCATCAGCAAAAGCTGCCATTAATATTTTAGTTCCATAAATTATTGGGACATTATGATAAACATTCTGCTTAATATATAAAAACAAAGGTTCAAGATAAAGATTAAATAGTAAAAGGGACAAAGGGCAGCCCTGGCGTGTTCTATTCTTAATCTGTATTCTTTTAGAGAAATGTTTATTAATATACAGTGTAGTATAGGGATTACTATATAATGTTTGTAACATTTGAACAAACTCATGGGAAATATTAAAATAAGGTAACAGATCAAACAAAAAATTTGTATCAACCCTATCAAAGGCCTTCTGTGCATCAATTATAAGGGCATAAACATTAAGATTATTTTGTTTAGCATATGCTGTCATAGTATATAATGTAAGTGTATTGTCACTGGTTTGTCTACCTGCCATAAATCCAGCCTGTTCTTTGGATATTATATGAGTCATGATTTTCTTCAGTCTAGATGCTATAATAGAGGTTAGAATTTTCATATCTACATTTATTAATGATATCGGTCTATAATTATCAGGGTTTTGGGGATCTGAATTGGCTTTATGTATAAAAATAGTTTTTGAGGCGTTAAGGTGAGGATCACTAATTTTATTCCTAATTATGTAGTTAAATACAACTGAAAGTATCTTACCGAAAGTATCTGCAAACCTTTTATAAAACTCCACTGTCAACCCATCAGGACCTGGTGATTTATGTGATTTCATATGTTGG
Source organism: Protopterus annectens (assembly GCF_019279795.1). Taxonomy (NCBI): domain Eukaryota; kingdom Metazoa; phylum Chordata; order Ceratodontiformes; family Protopteridae; genus Protopterus; species Protopterus annectens. Next base: position 996,137,991 of record NC_056746.1, on the reverse strand, counting down.
ATTATATATACTACTTCTTCTTTGGATATCGGTTTGACCAAGTCATTTTGAATATCCTCTCCTATTTTTGGAAACTTAATTGATTGTAAAAATTTTTCATAAATTCTGTGTGAGGACATATCCTTTTGCCCATCATAAATACTAGTATATATTCCCTCAAAAATATTAATGATATCCTCTGTTTTAGAATATATAATATTATTAAATTGTATTTCCAAAATCTGCACTGTTGTTTTCGATTGATTAATGATCCTAGCTAATGCTCTCAATGGTGTTTGAACATGATTAGCGTACCTCACCAGCGTCTTATATTCTTGAAATGTTAATCTACTATTTTGAATTAAGAAGAGATCCTTTTGGCATTTAAGCAGTTCCTTCTCTGTTTGTTCATTAAAATTCCGAATCAGTTCTTGATCAAGTAGTTTAATTTTTGTTTCTAAATTTTTAATATCCCTGTTTAGTATTTTTTTATAATAAGAAGCTTTTTGCAAAAGGATCCCTCTTATTTGTGTTTTAACTGTCGCCCATTCCATATCCGGGGTATATTGTTGTTTCTTTAGGCCAGCCAATAAATCTTTAAGGTAATTTGTAATTTCTTGTATTATTTCTTCCTTATTCAGCAAATTTGGGTTAAGCGACCAATTATAACCTCTTTGTCGCAAGGTATCCTTTACCTCCTTAGCAAAACTCAGCAAAATTTTCGAGTGATCTGACAGATAATGTGCATTTATAACAACTATAGGTTCTAGATTAATCAATGTTCTTGAAATCAGAAAGAAATATATTCTGGACCACATTTTATGACATGGGGAATAAAATGTAAAATTATTTGTGCTATTAACATTGTTCAAATAGTGAAAAGGGTCATAAAGTTGAAAATCCTCTTTAATATCATTCAGTGGTAATGCAGCCTGCTTATTAAATGCTCTTTGTGGGCAAGATCTATCCAACTTCGGATTTTGGTAAGCATTCCAATCACCTCCAATAATTACATAATATCTATCAAATTGTGTTAGAATTGAGTACAATGATGTTATAAATATTTGTTGATCATTACAGGGCACATAAATATTTAAAAGTAAAATAGGTTTATCAAATAGGGTAGATGCAAGAATAATGTAGCACCATCGCCCATCTTTATCTGTGTTAGAATCCAAAAATTTTTCCTTGTATTGATCTTTAATAATACCCAGCACTATTTGACTTACCTTCCGATGCTACTACTTCTCTGATCCACTTCTTTTTTTTAATATCAACCCATTGATCATTCATTAAATGCGTTTCTTGAAGTAAAATAAACCACGCCTTTGCCTGCAATAAAACATTTAACAATAATTTCCTCTTCTTTAAGTTCTGGAGCCCTTTAACGTTCCATGAGTCTAATTCCCACATTTCCAAGGTTGGCTGTACAATGAAGGTTTTGGAGAGAAAACATAAAAGAAAAATAAAGTAAATTCAAAACCATACATAGTCTGGAAGCAACTCGTATATCCCATCCTACACCAGTGCTTACCCACTATAACCCTGGACCAGGACATGTATAGGTCTTGTATAACATGGAATAACAAAAGGTTTGAGAGAAGAAACAAATATAAAAACACCATATTATAAAATTTCAAACATGTTCCACAGTTAAGACCTATATAATCTAACTTAACTACGACAAAGCTTAAACTAAATATTCCATAACAAGCACTGTCATGATCTACAGCTCCTTGGTTAACTTTTATTTAAGCAAATCAATATTGAAAATATAATATTACAGTACATATAAAAAATAAAGTGAAAAAAGAAAGTTTTAATAATTGGATTAGCTATCTATACATAAACCGCATGCAAAAAGAAAAAGAAATAACATATAAAAAGACTTAATGTGTAAACAGAGATATAATTTTACTATGAATATAACCTAGAGAGAAGAAAAAAAAAACCCATGCTACAATATAACCCTATACTAAAATAAGTATACAGCTAACTACTAACTACTAATATCCCTGATTATAAATTCACACTATTATAGTTTTATATTAAAGCAAACTACTAACTAATTAATATAATAGATTATTATCTCTACACTGTACATTAAAGACTATAATGACAAGTATAGTTATACAAACATTACTAAACCCTGCACCCTCTCTAAATAATATAACTACAAGATTCTAAATAAACATTTATAAGGGAAGTATATAAAATGTGCCTATGTGCTTAATTTACCATACAACAGTGTTATTTTAATGTTAAATAAGCAAAAAAGTGTTTAAAACAGTTCCCTTTGGTTTCCCAAGCCTGGAAACCCTGTGAAATATTCGCGATGGGGGACCGCTTTTACAGACGGACTCCTGGAAGTGTCACAGCGAAATCTGCACCCATGACAGCATTTTAGGCATTTCCTGTCTTCCTCCTCATCGAAAACAGTTCGTAGAAGCCATAAAACATCGGAAAACGAGCTCAGATAATCAAGATAAGCAAAAACAAACAGTTTTATTACTCGGGAAAAGGCCTAAAGCTTTACAAACAAAAACAAAGGATTACCGAGTCCTCGAGGCACAGTAAACAATGAATCCAACCTCAGCAGCATGCCAGTCCCAACGAGAGTTCAATTCAAGTCTCTGTTGCAGGTAAAGCCTTGAAAACTTTTAGAAACAGATTTCTTGCCTCGTTTTTGGTGGAAATAGCATGTTTAGTCCCATCCATTGTAAATATAAGCATATTAGGGTATTTCATTTGAAAGTTAATTTGTTTGTCAATAAGAAATTTGCAGTATGGGGACAAAGACTGTCTAGCTTGTCTGACCTGTATAGGTAGATCCTGTTTCAGGGATATTTTATTATTTTTCCACATGATATAGCCTCCACTTTGTTTTGCAGTAGTAAGTATTCTGTTTACATCTTGATAATTAAGTATTTTCACATATACAGGTCTAGGAAAGTTAGATGCTTGTAACTCTCTCAGAGCTCTGTGTGCTCTTTCAATAATAATTTGTTTCACCATATCAGAGTCATTTAGAAGCACTGCAAATATTTGTAGTATGGATAGAATTAACTCATTATACTGAATAGATTCTGGAATCTCTCTGATAATAATGTTGTTTCTTCTGGACCTTGCTTCTAAGTCCGTAAGTTTGCTTTGCATAGCCTGTATATCCACATCATGTAGATTAGTTTTTTTTTCGAGTAAAGTTAGTTTATCCTCATTTTCAGAAATTCGAGCTTCCGTCTCATCCATTCTTTCCAGCAACTGAGTACATGAATTTCCAAATGTTTGTATTTGACAAGTCAGTTCCTCCAGAGCTTCTTGTATGGGTAGCAAAGCATTTTTGATGTCTTCCATGTTTAATGGTTGCTCAGGTTTAGTTTTAGTCCCTGGTTTCTGTTGTTCCTGTATTTTAGTAATTTTCTGTTGTTTAGAAATCACATCTTTTCTGGTGACTGTAATTCCGAAAGTTTTGTTTTGGTAGTGGTTATATCCATGTTTTTTTTCCTCTTTTGACATGTTGTTAAAACACAAAAACTTGCAGTATAGAAAGCACACGGTTCCTTTGTTTACTTCTCTCTGCAGAGCCAGTTAATCTGATGTAATCCAGTGAAATATATTCCTGTTTTCTGGTTTTTCTTCTTAATACAGGATAGTAAAATGTAGTTGAAGTTATTTTATCAAATATTTGATGTTAAAATCTTTATAGTATCCACTCAGGGTTTAGATTTCCTCAGGTTAAATGGAGAGCTGCAGTTCAGCAGTGCTCACAGAACGGCAGCCATCTTTGAATCCTAGAGCTCACGGTATTCTAATCTCGCTTCCCACATGCCCCCTCTTATATCTTTGGGCACTACTTCCAAGACAAAAAATGTAAATATAGCCTTGTTACAAACTGTCTTGTGACGAAAGAGTGCATTATTTGTGTTAGCCTTACTCATTTCATATAAATGTTCATAAATGCGTGTTTTGAGTTTTCTTTCTGTCTTGCCTATGTAAAAAGATTTACATACCTTCCACAAGGCAAGATAGACCAACCCACTGGTATGACAGTTAGAAAAACTGTTGCTCCTTACAGTTCTATTTCTACTAGTTATTTCTATATGGGAAGCATTAAAAATAAAACTACACTTTGGTTTGAATAAACTTTTACTTTGGCTCATGCTCCATTTGGCTCCTCTCAGTGAATTCTCTGGTTTCCAGTAATCAAGAAGCCTGAATCCTCACCAGTGACACTGGAGAGGGACATTCACTTAGAACAAAAATAGATACGCCCAGTATTTCTAGAAGCAGCGCTCTGCATCAAACACAGTTTCCCTTAAGAGAACACAGGGAACACAGTCTGGGGGCTGTTTTTTCCTGTCTCTCCAGATCCCCAGTAAGACTCTCCACTGGCACAGCTATAGAGTTGAGTCCTCAGCTGAGTGTCCAAGCCAAGTACTCCACCACTCTCTTTGTAAAACCAGTGCTTCATGTCCCTGCTCCAAGCAGCTGACACACACACTCTTTGAGATTTGATTTTCACACACACACACACACACACACACACACACACACACACACACACACACACACACGCACACACACGCACACACACGCACACACACACACACACACCTGGGAAAGGCTGGTACAGATTTACTAGCTATGCCCCTTTCTGCCCATATAATAAGGTAGTTACACTCCCACCAGGCACTCCCAAGCCAGCTACTCCAGGGGTCTTATAAGGGTACCCAATTATACTGAGTGAAATTCATATTAATACAAATGATATTTGGCCAATGCAGTAAGGCTTTCATGAGTGGCCGCAGTGTCACCAAATCGATATAAGTCCTCTCAAAGTTTAACATATTCTCTAAAAGACCAGCCACCATGAAAAGTTTAAATATATTTAATAATATATAATAAAAGAACACAAAAATACTAAATATCTATTTACAATAAACACCAGAGTTTCAACCACAGGAAATATTAAAATAACACATATGAACAGATTTGCACAGATACAGAAAAACAGTACTTAACTAAACTCACTCTATTTTCCTGACTGATCTAAAAAATTACTATTCCCTGTTTCACTTAGAGCAAGGCAAGATGAAGTAGGTGAGTGGTCCTTTCCTTGTCAGGTTCCAAAAAACATAGTGCTCTGATTCTCTCACATCTGGTATTAAAGCATCATTTTTGTCTTAGATTATAGAATGACATCACTAACATCTGATCATCTGATATCTGGTTACCATGCTACCCCCATTGCTAGAAACTGAACCAGAATTTAGTACATATGTGTTGTCATACACATAGATAGAGCTTTGTTGAGATGTGTTATAGCATCCAGAATCTATAAAACCATAAAATACTTCCACTCTTCCTACAGGAGCTAATAAAGCATTATCTGGCACAGACATTTAGTCTCTGGCTGCAATCAGAACTGTAAGATTTAATTTTTATGGCCTAAATTAAGTAATTTAATTTCTTACTATTTTTCAAAGTTAGCTGGACTGAGATTAACCTCTTCTCTTCCAGTATATTCTGTTAAAGCATATACATTTGTTCAGTTACAATACAGTCAGGACCCACTGTTGGTACATTTTTAACACAAGCAGCTTTACAAATACATTTTTCAACACAAGCATCTGTACAAATCAGTTTGATATATAAATGGCATACAATTCTTTACAAAATTCCAGCTGGCTGTGCTCGCATATGTTACACATCCACTGCCCTACTACTCCTGGCATAGCTGGCAATACCTCACATTGTCAGAAGAACACTCAGTAAAACTGTTTTTCATATAAAGAACCTCAAGGTAGCCAGGTTAGCTTATTCAAAGTGACCAAGTGTTAGCTTCTATAACACAAAATTAAGATCCCAAGGAGGGGCCACAGGCTTTCTTGGAGACCCCTGTTATGCAAAACCCCTTTCAAACATATTTTACATGAGAATGCATTGAAAGAGGAAGATCCATGGGCAGACATGCTGAAATGGACAATAAATGATCTTTGAAAGAAGAGTAAGAAAAGCCATAGGATAATAATTCACACAAATCTTGTAAAAGCAGAGAACAGCTAGGCCTGAATGAGTGTTTGTTATGTTGTTGACAAAAACTAGAAAACCATTTCCATTATGTACATGATTTTCTAGTAGCAGTCTTTCTTGTCTCCATTAGTACCTGCTGCATGTCCTAAAAAATAGATGCCTAAAGGGAATTAAGACCCTTTCATCCAGACAGTTAATTAAAGTTGACCTCGGTCAGGGTGTATCAAATACCCCTGATCTTGTGTGAGTAGATCCATTCTATGAGAAAACATGTCGTAATTGTCCCTGGCCATTTCCAAAAGAAGGGGGAACTGCTGTTGATTGAGCTAGAAGGGAGTCACCACGATGATCTTGGGGGATTCCTTCAGAATTTTGCAGATGTACCCCCAGTATCACTGAAAATGATGGAAAAACTTACAGAAACATTCCTAACCAAGAAAAAGAAAAGCCATCTGTCTTCCAGGAATTCATGCATGAAGTCCTGGAGCAGAATCTTGCCAACTGATCATTTAGACTGGAGCAAAATAGTTATATTTGAGGAACTCTCCACAGATAGTTCAAATCTTAGAAGACCTGATCTAGTTTCCATTGGTGAGGGCCTGCCTTTGCCCTGCTCAGTCTGTATGCCACACAATTTTGCTCTGACAGAATATAGGATGCCTGTAGAGTGAGATTATGCTGTGAAGCTTTACCTGAAGCTAATTGTCTAGTCTGTAAAGGGGATACTACCTATTTCCCCCTTGCATGTTGATGTACCACATGACCATGGCATTGTCTGCAAAACATGAAGCGATCCTGGGGACTAAAGAAGATTCAGAGGGGCAAGTGCCTCAATCAGGTCAAGTATCTCTTTTATATTTATGTGCCTGCATCTGTCATTGGTTTTCCCCACACCTTGCACTTATATCCCTTCTGAAACTGCTCCCTAAGCAAAGTGTGAGCCATCTGTGGTAACTGACTGCTTTGGAATAGGGAGGGAGAAGGGGAGACCTGGATTGAAGGATATTTGCTGTCTCTACCAAGTGATTCTTCTTCAAAAAAAAAAAACACTAGGATTTGAAAGGACAATGGATGTTGGTGCTGGGATCAAAGAGAATTCAAATACCACTATATATTTCTCATGTAGAGTCTTACCAGGGGTATCATAAGAATCATAGATGCCATGTGACCCAAAATCCTGAGGTATTCTGTCACAGTGACTGAAGTCTGAGTGAAACCCTTTGAAACAAATCTAGATATAGATCTATTTTTCCCGTAAAGAACATCTCTTTGAACTGTGATGTCTGACACCCCAGGGAAAACAGTCCTATGTGAAGGAGTCAAAAAAGACTTTTGAATGTTCTCTTGGAATTCTAGCTTGTGTAAGAGGTCTTTCACCAAAGTGAGAGATGTCTGACACTTAGAAAAAAAATCTGCAAAGATAAGCAAATCATCTAAATATGGAAAAATGTGGTTACCCTCTAGCTTGCAATGAGCTATAACTGGAACTAGCCCCTTTTTGAACTCTCTTATGTGGTGGATAGTCCAAAGGGTAAGGCAGAGAACTGATAATGAGATCCTGACACACAAAACCTTAAGAAACACCTGAAGTGTGGATGTATAGGGATGTGGTAGTAAGGTATAAGGTTGTGAAGTGACATCATTTTGAACTTGGGCCAGATCACAAAAAGGTTTAGGAAAGAAAGCTCCAGAACTGATCTCCAAGCATTTTCTTTCCTTGGCACTAAAACATCCTTGAATAAAAAAAAAATTAAAAATAATTCCCACCTGGGAAGGAATAATTGGTTATATCACTCCCCCAGATACCATGTGATGAAGTACAGGTGAAATAAAATATTCTGGTCTGGTGATTACCCCCTGGAAAGGCAGAATTTCCTCCAGCTACCACCTTTAGCATAATGAATGGTCTTCAGAACCCATTTGTCAGAAACTTTCTTTTTCCAAAGAAAAAAAATGGGTATTTTGACTTTCTGGAAAGGAAAGGAGCTGCCAAGGTATGTGTGTATGTTGGGTGGGATCCCTTACATAGTCATTCTGTCTTGTTGAACTCTCCTTGATTTTTGGGATGTTCCAGAATTCTTTTTGGAACCCCATTGACATTTCCTCTTAAATGCCTGTTTACCTGAATTTTGTTGAGACTGTTTATTATCATTATTTGTTTACCAAAATTGGACTAGAGAACCCTTAGAAAATTTGGAAAAGGAGGGCTGAAAAATCTTAGAAATAACCTTTATGAGCATACCCCTTTCATTACACCTTTTGATCACTGCTGCAGCAGAGGGTCCAAAACCTAAATCTCTTCCCCAAAAGAGAATTTAGAATCTCATTTTAAAAATCATCTGGGAGGCTCTGAAATCACAACCAGGCAAACTTCCTCAAAACAGTACCAGTGGCCATAGCTTTGGAAGAAGTATCAACTGAGTCATATACACACACACTGTAAACAATGAGTAGTAATTTGTACAATAGAAACTAAATTATTTAAAGCAGACATTTCTCACACAAAGAAACTGCAAAATAAAACATTCCTCATATGTTCACAACTAGTCAGAACAAACATTAACATATGAGTCTGGCAATTCAAAATTCTGAAAATCAAAGGCACAGAAGCACACACCTTTCCCCTTACTTAACAGTAATCTTCCCATCCTTATCACAAAGAGTGGGATTGGAATTAACTAAATGCTTTGCAGCAGTAGGATTAAGTAAACTATAGCTGCTCAGTCAGGTTTGGGAAGAGTGTAGAAAAACTTAAAAGACTAAGGAACTTTATACATCATATCTAACTTTTTAGGGGCAGCTGGCTGACTATCAGGAAAACTGCTGTCAGTAACACACACATTCTCCAAAGCTGACAGAACTAAAGGAAAAGGTAAAGGTTCTGGAAATTCCTTCTGTAACAGCTCAATGTTCTCCTACTGAAAACACTGGCACATTCTGTAAACAGCCTCAGAGAAAGAGAAACTCCCACAGGGAGTATTAGAAACTGAGCTCTTCTACAAGTCTGAGTCAGAAATCAGATGAGAAAACACTGTATCTGTCCCTCATCTTCTTGTCCAGATTTAGAATCTTGAATCTGTTCAGGAAAAGAATAATTCCTCTTTCTTTTACCAGAAACTAGTTTATAAGAAGGCTCAATAGCCTGAATTAAACCCTGAGCCAGACCCAGTAAATTACTCATCTCCAAAGACATTTTAGGGGGAATAGATACAAGTTTCATTTTCTGTTTCTTTTTGACAGGAAATATAGGGCCAACAGTGTTACTAATGGCAGCAGCAGCTTCACCAGATATGGGCGCAACATTCTGACAAAACATGGAAGCCTTCTTTATTTCCTCTCATAGAATCAAGAAGAGTGGCTCTTCTCTTACCCACTAAGGGGACCCCAGCAGCCACAGAGATTTGGCTAAACCCACTGCCCATGATAGCTGTAGCTGCTACATGGTATCTGGAGTAAAAGATGAGTAGGTACAACTAACGGCCTCAGCAGAGGTACCCACCAGTGGCTGAGGCAAATTGCTAGCCTGCTGTGGTAGCAAGGGCTGTTTGATTAACTTTTCTTTTTCTGAGGCTGGAAGAAGAACTGACTGTGGAACCAATAGTATGTTCCATGGTCAAGCATAAAATGATGCCTCTTTCCCATAGAAAATAAGCAGTAAAAGCTGGTAAAAATTTAAAGTCTTTAAAAGTTACTTTTTCACAGAAAAATGTAGTAAAAGCATTTTAGCTCCCAAAAGTAAAATTAGTACACTTTTTCCATAAATAAAATGTTTTTTAAATACTTTAAACAAACTGTTGCAAAATAACACCAACCAATAACAGAATAAAGCTTCTGGAACTAGGAACCACTCCAAAACGGGCAGAATAAATTCTTTAATTTACAAGTAAGAATAAAACAAATTAAAAAATCAAAATTTAACAAGCGCTTTCGTCTCTGACAGTTCAGAGACTTTATCATGATCTTGATAAACGGAAAACAAAAAACACAGAATACGGACTGAAAACTCCAATTTAATGCCACAAGCAATAAGAATTCTCCCAAAAACGAAGTGCTTTCGCCAGACAAATTGGCTTCTTCTGAGTTAATGAGAGTAAAAAACAGAGCTATAAATACATAATCACATTAAATTTAGCCAACCAGCTTAGTTAATTGAACAATGCCCAGCAACCATCTAATGTATAGTCATTCCCTTGATGTATGCTCTCTCTTGAACATTGTGTTTTATTGAAAAGAGTAATAAACTCCACGTTTCTTCATAAAAACTTTGGATGTTAAAATCACCATGTTAATACATATAAAATTTTCTTTTTACATTTATAACCACAGTAATAAATCTTTTTAAAACTCAGTAATATATTCTTGAAAGCAACCAGTGTAAATCAGCTATACAGTTGACATAATAATAAACCTGCTGCAAGTTTCCTATACTTTGCATGCTCTCTGCTTTAGAACTGGCATGATAGATATATTATCATTTAGACCTGGGGGACTTATGGCAGTAAGCCTAACCTGCCATCTATTTTCTTTTTCTTCTACTCTTAATCTATCGTTGCCACCCCTTTCACTTAAAATAACCTTGTCAATCACAATCACTTATGTGGGCAAAATGGTTCATAGGCTGAAAGACAGGATATCTGAACATTTAAGAGCCATTAAAAGTAAGGATGAACATAATGCCCTATTTACTCATAGCAAGGTATGCCCTAAATTTTAAGAAATTTATTTTCTTTGTACAGTTGATTTACACTGGTTGCTTTCAAGAATATATTATTCAGTTTTAAAAAGATTTATTACTGTGGTTATGAATGTAAAAAAATATATTTTTTATATTAACATGGTGATTTTAACATCAAAAGTTTTAATGAAGAAACATGGAGTTTATTACTGTTTTCAATAAAACACAATGTTCAAGAGAGAGCATACATCAAGAGAATGACTATACATTGGATGGTTGCTGGGCATTGTTCAATTAACTAAGCTGATTGGCTAAATTTAATGTGATTATATATTTATAGCTCTGTTTTTTACTCTCATTAACTCTGAAGAAACCAATTTGTCTGGCAAAAGTGCTTAGTTTTTGGGAGAATTCTTATTGTTTGTGGCATTAAAGTGGAGTTTTCAGTCCATATTCTGTGTTTTTTGTTTCCGTTTTACCAGTTGTTGCCCTTTTGGGGTTTTTATTATGTTTTATGATCTTGATAAAGTCTCTGAATTGTCAGAGATGAAACCGCTTGTTAAATTTGGATTTTTTGTTTTATTCTTACTTGTAAATTAAAGAATTTATTCTGCCCGTTTTGGAGTGGTTCCTGGTTCCAGAAGCTTTATTCTGTTAAATACTTTTAACAACTTTTAAACTGACAGGAAAAAAGATTACTTTCATTTAAAAGTACAATACTGTCTCACTTTAAAATAAGTTAACTGAACAGGAAATTTTTAGCAAACAAAATATATTTTTTAAATGGATTCATCTTCAAAAGCCTCAAAGGGTTTGGCAGACGTTAAGGTCTGGAGGGTGTAACTCTCAAACCTGTCTTTTAGTCAGCTCTGCTTGAGTTGACTGGTGGTTTTGGTACATGGAAGGTTCCCTGAAGCTTTAGAAGCTGGCCAGATGTTATATCTTTGGCAGGATATAACTCATATAGCTAAGGCTACTGCAGCTGTAATCAATGTGATGAACATTTATGCATATCAAACTTTTGTCTTCAATTAGTTTTACAACAGATTTCACTTTGGAGCCGTAACAACAGTACTTAGGTCAACTTCAATTGATGCAGCCTTTACAGAATACTTAACAAGTGTTATTTGAAAGCCATGGGTCATATTGTAACTGACCTGATAAAGTATGATATCAAAAATTTCATCAGGCTCGACACACAACAGCTTGGCTTTGTTGAGGATATATCCTATCTCAATCTGGTTAATTTCTTGAAAAGGGTAACAAAGACAGTTGACAGAAGTCATGCTGTCCACACAACATATCTTGAACAGGCTATGGTATCTAACACCATTCTTCAAGCTAATATTGTAAGCTTAATGCGTAACAAATAGATCCCCATAGTAAGATGAATAGCAAATTGGATAAAAGACAAAACCCACATGGTACAGGTAGCAGGTACCTCATCAGACAGTATGAAGGTGACTAGTGGTGTACCATAGGGCTCAGAGCTGGGATGTCTTTAGCTTGGCATTTACTTTTCTGAACTCCAGACCATGAACCAAAACCTGTGACTAACCAAGTTTGTAGACGAATGTAAACTGAGTCATCGTCAAGTTTCCCTCTGATGCCAAAGCCTTTAAGCAAGAACTTACAGTTGTGAATATCTGCTGTACTGAAAAAATAGGCTCATTTTAAATGTTAAAAAGTGCAAAATCATCACATTTGGTAAACAACCCTTCCTCCTTGAAAAAAGGCAACACACACCTCCAAAATGAGAATGTTTTTAAAGATCTTGCAACTTAGATTGGTAATTTCCTTTCCTTTGATCATCACAAAGGCCAATTACTGAATCCAATGCCCAGTTTGGGATGTACCTCTCTAGACATATCAAATAATTATAAAGACCTCGATATTTACTAATTAAGAAAATTACTGGTTTATAAACCCTAAGCTACCACAAAAGACTGTGAGCACTGTCCCTTTATTCAGTGTCTTATTGATTTCTGAGGGGAGATCTGCACCTTGCCTTCCATACTATTTGGGTACCAGTGGTCCTGGATCTCTTCAAAATACATCAAATAGTTCCACAAATAAGAGAACCAGGGGGTCTAAATTTTCATCAGCAAATAAATAAAACATGATGGAAAGATAGTTTCATCATACAGTGTTGTCCTCACCTCTGGAATAGACTCCTGCTGTAAATCAAGCAGTGTGATACAGTATCTTCTTTTAAACGGAAAATGGCTGACTGAGTGGATTTTCACAAATTCACCCAGGCTTCACTGGCCTAGCCCTCTTCAAAAAATCTAAGTGTGGGTACTGACAATACATAAATGGTCACAAAACTCAGTTGCTTTGCATTTCTAATGATTCCTATGATTCTCTAAGAAATCAGATTGTATCACTGCATAATTCTGACAGGCAAAAATCTGAAGGATGTATTTATGCAGAGCACTGTTTATAACTCCATCCTACAAGTAGTCAGTATTTTATGTGACAAGATGTAGTTTTATTGTAGCTATCTCCAGAGCATACATATTCTCTGTTAGTATTAGTTGAATAAGAATTTTAGCAAATACATTTTGATCATGTGTTCCTTTTTTAATTTCTCCAAGTCTTTTGGGTTTCTAATACCATGACAGGAATGGACTCCATTCCTAACTCAAAATATGATTAAAGTTTGTAAAATTAATATTGTTTCAATCTTTGATATTAGCCAAAAGTGTTTGTCACAGCACCCATGATGTGCCCAGAATTAACTCCTTCTGCAAATCATATGAAGTTACATGTATCGGTAGCATATAAATACAACTGTAGATTTTTCTTTATTAGACACATTGCTACTATTGTTGGAACTGTCTGGGTATCTTTCCTCCATATTTTTCTAATTTCTGCCTGCAAATCTTGATAGTTTCTTTATGTGAAGCACTGTAATTTCTATGTGTAACAATTTCAGTGATTAATCCTACTTTTGTCTTTTTTCATGGAGCACTATAGCTGGCTTTCATGCATCTATTTTTTGAATTGTTGGTAATGGGTGATCCTATGTGATGTACACTTCATCATTCTCTGGTTCAAATTTCCAATGCTTTTCAGAACCTCTATATTGCAGTGCTTGTACAATCCCCAGTGCAACAATCTTGTCACACCACTGTGCCTTTCTGTGTGCAGGCCCTCTACTATGATAATATCATAATCCGCAACAAGGTATGTGACTGTTTGAATTTTTTTTTTTTTACAAAACCTACATTTATCCATTTTGCCTACATGTTCAATGGACTTTTGTAAACCAATGTGAATGCTGCTATTATTAACCTTTCATCCTTTGGTTTTAACTCATCTCTCTTTAAGCATTCCTGTGTCAAATTCTGATCAACATGAGGTTGTTCCAAGAGATCTAGATACTTGCCACTATATTTATGGCTTTTCAAATTTTTTCTCCTTTTCATTGTATTTTATTCTTTTGTTTTTTTGGCACATTCGGTTGCTGTCTGGTTTTGGTCTACTTCTTGTTTGATTTCCATTCCTGCCTACCACCTGAATGCTTCTGCTAAACTAAGCTGAGAGGTCATCTTAGATTTTTTTCTCCTCACATTGTAAAACTGTCACTATGTTTGGATCTGATGAGGTCAGCAGATATGTATGCACTCACATGATTGCAGATTTGTACATATAATCAGTTTCAAGGAGGCTCATGCCTTCTTCAAGCGTGGAATACATAATCTTGGTATACACTGGATTTTTATATATCATTTGATAAGTGTGAAGCTTTTTCTTGTTTCTCTGTCTGACTGATCCACTATCTTTTGGGGCTAGTCAATCACACCAAAATTGTTCATTAAAACAGGAGGAGCAAATTGGTTTATACGCTGGACTTTATTCTTAGGTGGCAAAACTGTTTTCATGGATTATTGCCAATCCTTCATCAGTTTCCAAATGCAAATACTTACATACTCCTTCCTGTTTAAGTTCCTTTAGATCACATTCCCATCCTAGATTAATATTTTCTTGGTACTGCAACTTTCTGCTTTAAAAGTTGCTTTTGCACATTTACCAAGACCAAATGTCATTCTTATGTCATCTGAGAAAGTTTTAACAATCTGTGGTTGTGCTTCCAACTCCTTATCTGATGAACTATACAGTTTTAAGTCATCCACAAAAAGAAAATGAGAAATAGTTAAACAAAGTTGTTTTCTGGGAGCCAGATTGTAACCAAAAACTGATCTGTTAGGTAAACAGCTTAATGGGTTAAGCACAAGACAAAACAACAGTGGTGACAAAAAAAATTACCTTGGAATATTCCTCTATGAATGTTTATTTCTGGAATAATAATTTACCCTATGTCATGGCTTATTTGCAAAGTGGTTTGCCATTGTTTCCTGGTCACTGTAATGTAATTGATCAATGTAGGATGTATCTTATACATCTGTAAGTACTCCTTTATCCATGAATGTGGGATGCTGTCATATACTTTTTTCGTAATCTATCCATGCCATACTTAGATCTTTCCCCTTTTTACAATTCTCCATTATGGATTTTTTAGCAACAAATGATCCTTTGTTCCATATGACTTTCTTTTGTTACCCTTTTGTTCTATTGCCATGACTGAATTTTCTTCTAAATGACTTTAAAATCCATCTGCATAAATTCCAGTATATTGTTTTCACATCGTCAGAAGGCAAGTTATTAGTCTATACATTTTAGGATGGCTTACAGTTTCACTCTTAAGGAGGAATATTATTTTTCATGTTGTTAAAAAGGTTAGTGTCTGTTCAGGATGTGCATATAAGTAGTTATTACTCAAGGTTAAATCTTTGTGTAATGATGTTAACCCCTTTAGCCAGATGTGAGGTACTACATCTGGGCCTGGGTTTTCCCATTTAGGAGCTTTTCTTAATTTTGTTTCAGTTTCTATGGCTGTTACTTCATCCCATTTCATATTCTGTAGATGTGAACTCCTTACTGATTATTTTGATTTTTCTATTCATTCAACATCTTTGTTATGTTCCGCAGGGTCTTCATGAATATTTCTCCAAAATATGTATACTTCTTCTTTTTTAGTGGTGTTTCAACTCCTTTTGCTTTGTTTCCCAGGTGAATTGTTTTTTTTTTCTTTTTGCATTTTTTCCTTTATATTTATATGCATACCTTTGTAGTTTTTCTGACTGTACTAGTGAATGACAGCTCCTGGTCTGTACTGATACTGTTCAAACTGATTCTGTTCATTGGTTACATCACATCTATCTTTCTTTATTTTTGTTTATCTGTAACTTATATTTTCTTCCAACAGTGACCCTTCTTGTCTTAATTGCTTTATAGTTTTCTCTTATTTGATGCTTCTATGATGTCATTTTATTTCTTCTTGTCCTTTCTGTTATTACTCAGTATTTTTATAGTGAGATTTTATCTATTCGTTTAGCTGCACAGTACTATGTCATATTTACTTATATCACTTGAATTTATATTACTAGTTTTGATTACTCTGTTAATCTGTTTTATCAGACTTCTAACATTTTGAATCTTATTTACTTTCTGTAATCCATTTCTTTTATCAATCTTAATATGTCTGTCCATCTCTATTAAATCAAGAGACTCTTTCCTTAGATCATTTTCTTCTAAACTGAGGGCAAATCCTTTACTCTCTTTTTCCTGTGGACATTCTACAGAAAGTTCTAGAACATCTTCCTGTGACATATCCTCTTCAGCTGCATCTTGCATCATCTGTTGCTCTTTCATATAAGAACTCACTGGTCAATCACTCAACAACATTGCCTGTATCAGTGTTGCTACTGTTTCCTGTTCCTTCTCTTGCTGTGCAACTCTAGCCGAACTTTTGTACTGGTTTCCTACTGAACACTTCAGAACATCATCATGTGGCAAGTGATCAGATGCTTCCCATTCTACCTGTTTCTGCTTACTTTGGGGACTCATTGTTTCATTGTGATGTGACATTACCCGAGTTTAATTTTCTCAACTAAATCCTTTATTTTGCAGGTAATTCATAACTTCACTTTCTATTTCTTTAAATTCTCCATCCCTTTCCCCTTTGTTTTTTTTTTCCTTTTTATATTGCCAGATTTTCCATATCTAGCTGCCTTTGTCTGTATTTCTCTTCAAATATCTTTGATTATGCTTTTTAGTATTTGTTAGTTTTACTTTTTCCTCTGCATAAATATTTCACCATATAAAATCTCTTTTTCTTTCCCATGTCCATATTTCTTCTTCAGATGTCTCACGCTCCATCTGTTTCTCCTTAATTTGGGGGTTCATTGTTTCATTATGCTGTGACATGACCTGTGTTAGACTTTCTACACTAAATCCTTCACTTCACAGGTATTCCATAACTTCAGTTTCTGTTTATTTATCTTCTACCTTACCAGTCTTCTGTTCAACATTCCCCTACTGCCTTGTTTTTTTTGTATTGTGAAATTTTCCACATTTTGGGTGCCTTTGCCTGTATTTCTCTTCAAATATCTTTGGAGATGCTTTTTTGTATTGATTAGTTTAGCTTTCTCCTTTACATAAATATTGTACCATATCAAATCTGGTTTTCTTTCCCATGTCCATATTTTTTTATATCTTTCAAAAATCTCTAGGTTTTGTTCTTTATATTTTCATATTTCCTCTGTTGCTTTTTCCAGGTGGCCCAACGTTTCTTTGTCTATGTAATGCTTTTCATGGATTTCTTGTACTAATGAACATCAGTTTTTATTAGAAGCTTTTGACAGTTTGTCTTGTGCAAGTATTTTTTTTCCTCTAATTGTGCTCTTAGTTTTTTTGAATATCTTCTATCTGGAAATCCTGGGCTTCTTGCATAATAGTAACAATACATAATTTATTCCTTAACCTTAATAGTCCACTCTGTCATCATTATGGCTCCTTTTTGGAGAGTGATTTTTGTGGACTATTTCTTCCTTTTACATCACTGGGGACATCTCCCTTTTTAATTTTTCCAAGTCTTTTGTGTTTCTAATACCATGCTGGGAATGGACCCCATTCCTAAGTCAAAGTATGATTAAAGTTCATGAAATTAGTATTGTTTCAATTTTTGATGTTAGCTAGAAGTGCTCTTCACAACACCTGCAATGTGCCCAGTACTGACTCCTCCTTCTGCAATTCATATGGAATTACACACATCATTAACATATCTAAGTATGATTGTAAATTCTTTTTTATAAGACCCATTTCTCCTATTACTATTGGAAATGTTTGGGTATCCTTCTTTCACACTGCTCTCGTCTCTGCCTAAAATCCTGGTATTTTATGACTTCGTGTCTCTCTGTATGTAAGACACTGTAGTCACTGGGCATAGCAATTTCAATGATCAATGCTGCTTTTGTCTTCTTTTCATGGACCACTATATCTGTTTTTTTCTCCTCGCATCTATTTTTTTAACTGTTGGTAACAGGTGATCCCATGTGATATAAACTTCATTATTTTCTATAATGCTTTGGGGCTCATGTTTCCAATGTTTTTCAGCTACTGCAATATTACAATGTTTGCATAATCACCAATGCAACAGTCTTGTCACATTATTATGCCTTTCAGTATATAGTCCTTCTGCCATTAGTATATCACAACCAGCAACAAGATGTGCAACTGTTTCCATTTCTGTTCTACAAAACCTACAATTGTCTGTTTCTCCTACCTGTTCAATGGACTTTGTAAACCAACATGTATGTAGTCCAGTATCTTGGGTCACCAATGCTAACCTTTTGTCATTTGGCTTAACCATTCCTGCATTTGATCTTGTCTGTTTCTCCTACCTGTTCAATGGACTTTGTAAACCAACATGTATGTAGTCCACTATCTTGGGTCGTCAATACTAACCTTTCGTCATTTGGCTTAACCATTACTGCATTTGATCCTGTTTGTTTCCCCTACCTGTTCAATGGACTTTGTAAACCAACATGTATGCAGTCCACTATCTTGGTTCACCAATACTAACCTTTTGTCATTTGGCTTAACCATTCCTGCATTTGATCCTGATCAACATGAGGTTGTTCCATGAGTTTTCTATACTTGCAACTATATTTATGCCTTTTCCACATTTCTTGCCTTCTCATCTGATCCTTCATCTTATAGTCTTTCTTTTGTTTTTTGGTCCATTCAGTTGCTGCCTGATTTTATCTACTTCTGGTTTGATTACCATTCCTACTTGACACCGATATGCTTTTCCTAAACTAGTGTATGTATTTCAATGTTATATAAATTTCCACATTTTTAACTTTCAGAAATACTTGTAAGTGGAGTGGTACGTGAGCAATGCCATTTCTAGTGGGAGGTCTGAGATACTCGTGATGATGTTGATTATTAAGCATCCTTAGATAGTGCAGCAGTTTTAGGTGGTCTTGTGGAAGCATCCTTTTAAAGTAGTGCCATGTTGGTAATTTATGGCCAGTCATGACTATTCCTTCAAGTGAACCTGATAACTGCTTCCTACAAAATTCTGTACTAAATTTTCACCATTACTTATTTGTCCTGCTGTCACTGTTTGCCTAGAAATTTCTGTACTAAGTAATTTTCACCAGTATTTATTTTGCCTGCTACTACTCCTTGACTCCTATGACCTACATCCACGAAGTATTTTTTCCGTTTCAAATAGATGACATAAACACTTGAAAGGACAGGTGCATCAAACCATTCCTAATACTGTACAGTTAGCTTGCAGAATCCAATCCACTTTCCCGTTGCCCTGCTGCTAAAGCAGAACTTAAGACTTTTACTTTTTCTGTTTTATCTAAACAACATATCAGCACAAAATAGGAATGTTCTGTTGAGGGATTAGTCTTCCCAGCAACATGTTTAAAATATCATGCCACACAACACAAACAGAACACATAGCTGAAAGTTAAGTCAGCATTAACTCAAACATATTACAGGCCAATCAATGCCAGTGAAGTTTTCGGTGGATGGGCTTGTTGGCCAAAACTACTTTTAAATTATGTATTTTATATTCCACTAGGTGACCAAAATTCTTCTTTGTGTCTGCTTCCCCAGTTGACCACCAAGGCTGACAAAACCTCAACAGGAAAAGTATATTTGAGATGATACAGTAAACTCACTGCTCTTTTCTCAGCTTTCTGACCAACATGCTGAAAACCTGAAAGATGAGCACTGACCTACGACAGAATGTCAAGTAATGTTGCACAGTGTGTTTCACTTCTTCATATCATTTTCCTTTCCTTTTTAAAAAAACTTCATTAAACATTTCTTTAAATCAAAGAAAACAAGAGTATAGTGTGATAGGAGGTGATGGATAACAAAGAAGGAAGAAAGGGTGCAGATGAAGTAGTGAAGTGCAAGCAGTGAAGTGATTCAGATGCACTACACTGATGTTACTTGTTTGTGTCTTTCGGCTTTTCCCGGTTAGGGGTCACCACAGCGGAACTCCGGTCTGCTAATGATTGGTAGTGAATTTTTACGTACTGGGTTACCAGCCCTGACGCATAACCTTCAACGAAGACATGCCCCATTCACGTATGCCTCCACACAGAAGTCGCTCTAGCTGAGAATCGAACGGGACAACGTCTTGCTATGATGTTGTGCAAATGGCTACTACTAAACATTGTACACCACCTGTAATTCTATTACATCTTTATCTTTCTGCTTAATATATGAAAGAGCCCAGTAGCTTTATAGTATGAAGCATAAATTGCTTTAAAATTTCAAAACTGAGATAGTAGAAAGAAAAGCTGTAGTCATTATATATAAAAAATTAAGCCATGGCCCAATAAGATGGAATTATAATATAATTTGTTAGGTATGAATACTTTGCTAGATCTCAAGTTTGTCTTAATACAAGTTTGTCACTGGTAGTAAAAAGGTGGTGCTTAAATGAGCATCAGTTTACAGGAATGCAGTTCCACCACATCTTAAAATACTTTGAGTTTTTTCTGTTTCAGCTTTACCAAAGTATTACTATTTCTGAATGGTAATACCCCAAATACGCATAAATATGTGCACAAACACACTCAACAATCACACACACACACACACACACACACACACACACACACACACACACACACACACACACACACACACACACTTTCTCGAACACACCCACTCTCTTACATACGCACACTTTAACTTCTAACTAAAGGTGTTCATCCAATATAAACTCCCTAACCTGAAACCTAACTTACCAGCTTTCCAGGATAAACTGCATGCCACTTCAGTTTCCAAGACAACTAAATACTAATTTTTTTTTTCATTTTTATTCCAGTGTTTTGCAAGCTCTAATATCATTTTCTGCTGCAATAAATAATGACCTTGCGTGACAACACAATCCTGGAGCTGCAATAAAGAATGTTTGCCCTTGCTATCTCACCCAGAAACCATAAGCAAAAAGGAAGTGAGTTAACATAGGTATTGACTTACAGAGACAGAGAGGCTGGCTAACTGAACAGAAACAAGCTTAAGTACTTTTGTTAATGTGCTATATATATTGTCGGTCTATTTTAGCAGCAAAAAATTAAAAATAGATTTTTTGGGGGTTTGGGTTCTGTTTTAATAATTATGTTGTTTCATGTGCTGCAGAGCTATTGTTATGATGGAATGAAACATGGGAAGGGCTATGTTTTTTAAGAGTTTAGTAAGTCACTGCCTCTCTGCATTCTGTGGTTTTACTGCTGCTGAAATTTGTTTGCAGAACTTAGAAGTCTTAAGTCACTGTTTTTCTTAGCAAATCAATGCTATTCAGATTATAGATTTATTTACTTAGAAAGATTTGCACAAAGAAGAAAATAATCCATGATAAACATGATAAATAGAATCAAAAATAAGAAAACATAGATAACTCTGCATTTATACATCATCATTTAACTCATATGCTGTTGAGCACAAGATACAGACAAGTACTCAAAACATCCAGGAATTATTATAATTGCCATAATAATACATTCTTGAAGTATTTATTTCATTTTACTGAGTTTATTTCTTTTTTCAGGTGACATATTTTGATATTCCAGACCAAGCTCTGGCACCTCATACCAATGAGGAAGTCAATAAGCCACATCACGTACTGCCATGACACATTACATATGTGCTTATTGTTTCCGCCACTGTCTGGGAATGTTGACATGGGGAATGGCAGTTGACAGGTCAGAGGTTAAAAGGGAGGGACTTCATCTAGCTCACTTTGGGAGTTTTTGAGTTTTGCGTGCTTGCTTCTCCCTTTCCAAATAAGCATTGTCAGAAGGAATCCCAATAATGACTACATGTCTGCAGTTACACAACAACAAGCAACGTGCAGAAACATCTGTAGTTCCCACTCCCTATAAATTTACTGTCACCAGCCATTATTCACTAAGAAGAAAATCTTCAAAGGCTGTGATGCTCAAGATACTTCAAAGACGTAAAGTAACTGTTGCAGCATTCAAACCAAGTTACCCAAATGGGCAGTGTCAGCATCATCCTGGGCATGGCCTTGGAACCAGGTCACTTGTACTACGAGAAGTAGCTCCATTAATCAGAGGATAATCTTCAAACAGATGCAGCTCACTGCACTTGTAAAAGAGTATTTAATAACATTAGTCTGTATGGAGTAAACCCTGCCCCCACTGTCAGTTCACTTGTTAGTCGAATGTGACAATATCAATGTATTTTAATTGACCAGTGTATTAATTAATAGGGAGCAATGTGTTTGTGTGTGATCAAGGAAACATGGGGATATGGAAGTTTTGCTTTTCCCATTGCTGAGCAGTCCTGATGTTAGTATATATACTATATATATATATAGATATATATATATATATATATATATATATATATATATGTATATGTATATATATATATATATATATATATATATATATATATATATATATATATATATATATATATATATATATATATATATATATATATATATATATATATATATATATATATATATATATATATAAAGAGAGAGAGAGAACTGCAGAGGTGTGAGTGGCAGACCCCCATGTGAGAGTACAGATCACTATCATATTTATATTTTTATGTAAAGTTGACAGAGATACCATTCAACGTCTATGCATCAAAAGAAGGACTTTGATGTTAGTCAAAGTCATTCCATAAGTGCATAAACCAATAATCATCTCTATCTAGTTACTGTGGCATTTGTTACTAAGTAACAGTTATCTATTACTTTGCTATTTTCTGAATGAACAATAAGCCAGAACCGTACTCTTATCAAATTTTTGTTTTAATGTATTTATTTAATAAATGGATAAATAAACCAGTCATTCTTCTTTTTCTTTTGACTGTTCCCATTAGGGGTCACCACAGCGGATCATCTGTTTCCATTTCTTCCTGTCCTCTGCATCTTGCTCTGTCACACCAACCACCTGCATGTCCTCTCTCACCACATCCATAAACCTTATCTTAGGCCTTCTTCTTTTCCTCTTACCTGGCAGCTTCATCCTTAGCATCCTTTTCCCAATATACCCAGCATCCCTCCTCAGCACATGTCCAAACCAATGCAATCTCGCCTCTCTGGCTTTGTCTCCAAACCGTCCAACATGGGCTGACCCTCTAATATACTTATTCCTAATCCTGTCTACCCTCGTCACACCCAGTGCAAATCTTAACATCTTTAACTCTGCCACATCCAGCTCTGATGCTTTTTTGTCAATGCCACTGTCTCCAAACCATATAACATAGCTGGTCTCACTACACTCTTGTAGACCTTCCCTTTCACTCTTACTGGTACTAGTCTGTCAGAAATCTCTCCTAACACTCTTCTCCACCCACTCCACCCTGCCTGTACTGTCTTCTTCACCTCTCTTCCACACTTGCCATTACTCTGAACTGTTGATCCCAAGTATTTAAACTCATCCACCTTCACCACCTCTACTCCTTGCATCCTCACCATTCCTCTATCCTCCCTCTCATTCACACACATATATTCTGTCTTAGTCCTGCTGACCTTCATTCCTCTCCTCCCTAGAGCATATCTCCACCTCTCCAGGGTCTCCTCAACCTGTTCCCTACTCTCACTACATATCACAATGTCATCTGCAAACATCATAGTCCACGTGGACTCCTGTCTGATCTCATCTGTCAACCTATCACCACTGCAAATAAGAAAGGGCTCAGAGCTGATGCTTGATGTAATCCCTCCTCCACCTTAAATGCATCTGTCACGCCCACTGCAGATCTCACTGCTGTCACACTACCCTTGTACATGTCCTGTACCACTCTTACATACTTCTCTGCCACTCCCAACTTCCTCATACAATACCACACCTCCTCTCTTGGCACCCTGTCATATGCTTTCTCTAAGTCCCCAAAGACACAATGCAACTCTTTCTGGCCTTCTCTGTACTTCTCCATCAACACTCTAAGAGCAAACATCGCATCTGTAGTGCTCTTTCCTAGCATGAAACCATACTGCTGATCACTAATCATCACCTCTTCTCTTAAGCTAGCTTCTACTACTCTTTCCCATAATTTCATGCTGTGACTGATCAATTTTATCCCTCTGTAGTTGCTAAAATTGGTACCAAAATACTTTTTCTCCACTCCTCAGGCATTCTCTCACTTTCCAAGATTTCATTAAACAATCTAGTTAAAAATTCCGCTGCCATTTCTCCTAAACACCTCCAAGCTTCCACAGGTATGTCATCTGGACCGACAACCTTTCCATTCTTCATCCTCTTCATAGCTGTCCTTACTTCCTCCTTGCTAATCCATTGCACTTCCTGATTCACTATCCCCACATCATCCAACCTTCTCCCTTTCATTCTCTTCATTCATCAGCCGCTCAAAGTACTCTTTCCATCTACTCAACACACTCTCCTCGCTTGTGAGTATGTTTCCCTCATTATCCTTTATCACCTTTACCTGTTGCACATCTTTCCTAGCTTGGTCCCTCTGTCTAGCCAATCGGTACAGATCCTTTTCTCCCTCTTTAGTGTCCATCCAAAATAAATAAACCAGTCATTATAGATCCTTTGTAGGAGGATCCAGACCAAAGGGTGAGGGTAAATGTTATATATGCGTGGCACTTCAGAGTAGCCAGTCAATCAGCATACATTTGGAAGGTGTGAGGAATCTGGAGTTCCCCAAAAAAACCTATGGGGACATGAAGAGAATATGTAAATTCCACACAGATAGTGACAGGAGATGAAGAACCCCAGACTGTAGAGCTGTAAGGCAGAGATCATAGCCAATGAAACATGGTGCTGCCTGTCGAGCAGACATCAGACAGGGAGAGGGGCATTTACCCCCAATGTATGATGTAACATAACAATAACATGACAACATCATTATGATGACTCATTAAGTGGCCATGCAGTTTGATTGTGAGACATACCTGACTCAAGGATACTGGGTGACAAAGGAAGGGTGACAGAGTCAGGAACAAGGCAAACTATTGGCTCTGGCACACCAACATCTGCAAAGAAAGGTGTAGAAGTAGATTTTTTTATAATGTGAGGTGATTAAAGGGAACCACAAAATGTGGGGAGCAGTAAGGCAGAAGAAACAGGTTGAGGCTAATATGCAGACAGCAGTAGAATGGGGACAACAACATTAGTATAACAAAGAGGAACTAAGAGAACTGAAGCTATAGTAGGAATGTCCCAGACTAGTAAAGGCTCTGCTGAGAAGAATGTGATGTTAGTAGGAAAAACAGAAATATTTGTCATAAGGACAGCATGAAAGAAGAATTCAAAAGGGTAAATTTTAAACAAGGCAAGTGTATAAATACTGAATTGAGAAGTAACAGACTCTGAAGTCATAAGGGAATAGCAGACATTAAGAGAATGAGGGCACCAGTTGGTATACTTAAACTAGGAGTTTATATTACACTGAGGTTAGAAGAGGAAAGGGAGAAAACTTTGATTTGGTTTGGTTTCAGACTGTTAGCTCTTACATGAGATATGGGAAGAGGAAGAATTTAGCCAATGATATTACTTAGAGATGTGCAATTAGCCTGACATCTGGCACAGTCAGAGTGGTAAAGCAGAAAAATGCAACTTGGTGAGCTTTGTATGAACTAATAAAGCACACTAGTCTTCTCAGAGCTGGTGGAAGGGGCCTGTAAGAGAAAGACAAGAAAGGAAAGAATGACAGAACTCAAGCAATTCTTGGCAGACTGCTATAGGTAAAGAAGGCCGTAAGGAAGACATGTTAAGTGCAATACTAGAAAGGTGGGTAAAATGAGTTAATTGTAAGCAATGCACATAGAAGGGGGAATGTGCATTCCAGAGATAACAGAAATGTGGGATGCACTGGAGAGAGACTTGGATTTGGTACTAAAAGAATGCAGAACATATAGAAGGGACAAGAAAAGAAGGAGTAGTGATGAAGTCACTGGGAAAAGAGGAAAAAGAGAAGTAAGGGCAGTCTGAGATGCTGACCATAACGGAGGGGAATCAGAGAATCCTCAGTGGGGCTACATTATCAAAAAAAAAAAAAAAGATGATGATAAACTCATAAGCAAAATTAATAACATTATTAAATATTCAAGTTATCCGCTGGTACTGGACTGCATTTTGTTTTTTTTTTTTTAAGATTAATAAATGAAAAAAATGGTAGGCCTCAGTCTTCCAGAAATAGCGTTGGAAATGTCCACAATCATGATAACAAAATAAAAGGCAGTTGGCAGACATTGTGATGGAAAGATGACATAAATCAGAAGAGATATCCCAACAAGGAAAAGGAAAATTCTTCATTTGGTCTTTACCAGTGCGGACAGGCTGACAGAGAAAAGGATGAAATGCCACCAAAAGTGACCTTGCCATTCTTTCCCTTGATCCACTGTACCTCAGTGGCAAGGATAATTACCATGCCTGTTTGGATATTCACCAGTAGAATTATGCCATTTACAGTTCCACATTTCAAAGATGTATGAATCCAAATTCTATGAGTGGGTCTCTACTGAGGTAGATAGGAAGACTCCCATAGGTGTTGCTTATATAGACTTCATTAATGCATGTAACACTGTTAGGTATGAACTCCAAAATGTCAAGGTGGTTAAGAAACAGGCTGACTAAGCAAGAATAAATAGTAGCATTTAGACAGGTGACAGTCTGGAGAAAAATAGTAAGTGGAGGGCCCTTAAATGTTAGAGTGATTCCTCAATCAGTTCTAGAAAGTTTTGTTTAGAAGTTTCATGTCAGATATAACACTGGGAATGGATTGCAAGATCAGTCTGTTCTATAACAACTCCAAGACTTATGAGATGGCTGCAGAAGGGGTATCAGTTCTAATAAAGCCTGTTGTGACTTTTAGACTTGGAAGATATGTACTGGCTAGGATACGAGGAAGAAACTTGCACAGGATTTGTATTCTAATGTGAAAATCTGGTCCAAAGTAGCACCAAGAAAGAAAGTGATCTGTTGGCCATTGTCTTTACTACTCAGTGTTGTGTAATGCATTCTGGAGGGACAGAAGTGGAAGCCCACATGATTCCCAGGTATACTTCAAGTGAGTGGACTCCAGATGCTCCAATGTCATTTTTTTATTGTGTAGATCATACAAAAGGCCACATTGCTATGGTTATACAGAGGATGGGACAGAAATTAAACTGACACAAAACATGTAGTACAAAGTTACCAAGTGATGAGGAAGTATATATTTTTTATTTACCCTTTGCTGCCCAGATTAGTCCCGCTAGGATTGTGTTCTCTTTTAAAGGGAGATCCAAGATGGTATTCATAGTGACTACGAGAAAGTTGGCCAGGGAACTTGGGGGCTTTCTCTACCATTTTTGTCATTACTAGTTGGTGCCAAGGGGCTGCAGCAGTGTTGAGGAGAGAGATCCAAGATGGAGGAGGATAGATGAAATGCTGAGAGTGAACAGAAACAGGGGAAAATGGAAAGTTTTATGATTGCTGGTCATGAGTAGATCCTGATAACAATAGTGCAAAAAGGAAAATTATCAGCACAGGTTTTGATAAATTTAATAAACCAGGGCAATCCAGAAAATGATGAGGCTGCATAATGGAGCAATTTAGTGGAAAGAGTGATTGATGCAGAAGCAGAGATAAGAATTAATGTGGAATCGGTGAAGGGAGATGGTAAGGTGGATCTATCTGATGCATGTCGCCTGGTGGAGAGGGTAAGGTGGATCTATCTCATGCATGTCTGCCTGGTGGAGAGGGTAAGGTGGATCTATCTCATGCATGTCTGCCTGGTGGAGAGGATAAGGTGGATCTATCTGATGCATGTCGCCTGGTAAAGAGGGTAAGGTGGATCTATCTGATGCATGTCTGCCTGGTGGAGAGGGTAAGGTGGATCTATCTGATGCATGTTGCCTGGTGGAGAGGGTAAGGTGGATCTATCTGATGCATGTCTGCCTGGTGGAGAGGGTAAGGTGGATCTATCTGATGCATGTCTGCCTGGTGGAGAGGGTAAGGTGGATCTATCTGATGCATGTCTGCCTGGTGGAGAGGGTAAGATAGATCTATCTGATGCATGTCTGCCTGGTGGAGAGGGTAAGGTGGATCTATCTGATGCATTTCGCCTGGTGGAGAGGGTAAGGTGGATCTATCTGATGCATGTCACCTGGTGGAGAGGGTAAGGTGGATCTATCTGATGCATGTCTGCCTGGTGGAGAGGGTAAGGTGGATCTATCTGATGCATGTCTGCCTGGTGGAGAGGGTAAGGTGGATCTATCTGATGCATGTCTGCCTGGTGGAGAGGGTAAGGTAGATCTATCTGATGCATGTCTGCCTGGTGGAGAGGGTAAGGTGGATCTATCTGATGCATGTCTGCCTGGTGGAGAGGGTAAGGTGGATCTATCTGATGCATGTCTGCCTGGTGGAGAGGGTAAGGTGGATCTATCTGATGCATGTCTGCCTGGTGGAGAGGGTAAGGTGGATCTATCTGATGCATGTCTACCTGGTGGAGAAACAAGCTTTAAGGCTATGCACTAGCAATAGGGTTTCAACATGAATTTGGCTGGGAATTTAACTTTTGCAGAAGCAGTGAAAAAGGCTGCTGTCCAGACTGGAAATGCTGTAGAAGGCATAAAATGGTAGAAGGGATGACAGCACAGTAGCAGAAAATGACCAGTAACAAGGATTCAAATTAAGAATAATTAAAACACATTATATTTTGTTAGATAGCTGCAATAGAAATGAAGCAAGAATAAAAATGGAACTATATGGAGGAAGAAAATATTCTGATTTTTGAATAATGAAATGAGCTTAAGCATAGCAGCTAGAAAAAAGTAAAAATAATGGACACAATAGTGATTATACCAGGAAAACTGATAGTATGTGACATAAGAAAAAGAACAGTATGATTGGGTGTTATTTATGCATACACAAATATGACAGGAAAAATGTCTGAAGAGATGAAAAAGTCTGTTCTTGTGAATATGTCAGTTATTATGACAGGAAATTATAACTGCAATTTAAAGAAAGCAAATGAAAAAAAACAACTCAAGATATTAAAGTTAAGAAAGAAGTTATAAAATGTGTTAAGTAAATATAAGAAGAAAGAAGAAACTGGACATCAAAAAATATGAAAGAAATAACGATTAATGTGAAAACTGCAGAATTTTCTTATCATAGGTGATAATGAAAATATTACAAAAGAAGAAAAGGAGTAAAAAGTCTAACAGCAGACTAGTTAGAAATAGAAAGACTGTGTTATGAGCATATGACTATGAGAGAATATTCTGGAAAATAGCCATACTGTTGGGCTGTATATAAAAGAAAATATAAGATGGTTTATTTAGATATTGAAAGAAAAGAAAATAAATAATATGCATGAATACTGAGTACCTTTAAAGGTGAAGTAAAAAAAAGAAGTAAAAGTGTAAATGATTTAGAAAAAGAATGATATAAAAAAACTAGGGAAAATTTCAATTATTGATTAGGTAATTTTTAAGAGTTAAAAAAGTAGATGTCTCCATAGTTAGGAAAACTGGTTAAGGTAAGAGAAGGAGAAATGAATGCAATGTTTATGATGGTGAAGGGGGTATTGTATAGGCACAAGAAGAAATTATGAAAATTGTTGAAAATTCTGTTTGTGAGCTGCATACAAAGGAAACTGTACAAGAGAATGCATGAAAAGGTAAGCAAGTAATTCTGATTCAAAAAATGAGCTAGAAAGGGAAATTGATGTAAAATAATTACAAGAAACAATAAAGGAAGGAAAAGAAAAAAATCTGCTCCAGATCCAGAAGTACAAGGATATAATTTTTTATAAAGATATGAATAAAGATGAAAGAATAGTTGTTTGCAGTGTAGTAGATGAATGGTTAATTGAGGAGAATTACCCTCGCGCAGGATTCATACCATTTTAGCTCTGACGACGTTGGTGATGTAATCTGTGAGACCAAAGCTATTTAGCTTAACATGCAGACTTTTATGGGTGCCTGGTTTTAGTTCACCTGGATCTGTGTTTCCATTAAACATTTCCTTCAGTTTTACGAGTTTGCTTGTCCACCAGTTTACTCATCGTCAGAGCACTGTGCACTTTGTGCTTAGTAACTAGCTTATTCTGCTGCTCTCTCTTACATGTTCTTACATTTTTTAGATTTTTTTTTTGTGATGCTAGGGTTTCACATGGAGACAGACAGCAGAAGTAAGCTTCTCCTCACAGGACCTGGCAGTATTACCATGCTGAATATTCTGATGGTGGATTTGATGCAGATTACAGGCAAAGAGACCAAACTGGTAAATTTGTATTCTAAATTCCACCGAGGACCAGCTCTACACAGACCAACATTCTGAACATAAGGTTGAATATTGGAACTCAGTCTACCAGTGGTATTTAGAATGCAGGAATTGTTCCCTCTACATAGATACAAATGAAGATGACCAAAGCCAATGCAGTAGGTACTGTTAACTGGACATCATTTGAACATGCTAATATTAGTGCATATCATACTGGTGGGGCCCAAAGCATAGACAGAGATATTCATACTAGGTTAAGTGAATGATATTTTTTGCTGGACATTATATTCAGTCTCAAGATGTATGTACTTTTGGTGGAATGTTAGAAACGTTATCAACTTTTGAGGAAAAAAACATGAGGATTATGCAGTTAGATAATTATTATTTTTCTGAGTGCTTAAGAGATCAGAGGGGGTCAAAGGGGTTACATTATTTAAAATTCTCAAATGGCAGAGTTCACAGATATACCTTTTTAACATGATTTGATACAATTGCTTAATAAGCAAGGTCATAATCTCTTAGAACTTTTGATTAAATAGACCAAAGAGATGATATATGATTTAATGAAGGCAGTTAAAGATTTGCAAAATAGAATTAAAGACTTGTTGTTTCCTACACATAAAAACAACTATGAGAGAGAGTATTGTTTAAGGTTGATACACATTGTGTGATTATTGGGAACAGAAAAAGTAAAAACTTGCAAGGGATGCTCAGTAGTATGAGAAAGATACAGCTTACCCCTTAACACCAGTACAGGTAGAACAGGGAGTGTGATGTTTAATAATTAAGACACACACATTACAGCTTGCCCCTTAACACCAGTACAGTTAGAACAGGGAGTGTGATGTTTAATAATTAAGACATACAACATTACAGCTTACCCCTTAACACCAGTACAGTAAGAACAGGGAGTGTGATGTTTAAAGATTGAGACATATGTAGCATTACAGCTTACCCCTTAACACCAGTACAGTTAGAACAGGGAGTGTGATGTTTAATAATTAAGACATACAACATTACAGCTTACCCCTTAACACCAGTACAGTTAGAACAGGGAGTGTGATGTTTAATGATTGAGACATATACAGCATTACAGATTACCCCCTTAACACCAGTACAGTTAGAACAGGGAGTGTGATGTTTAATAATTAAGACATACAACATTACAGCTTACCACTTAATACCAGTACAGTTAGAACAGGGAGTGTGATGTTTAATAATTAAGACATACAACATTACAGCCTACCCGTTAACACCAGTACAGTTAGAACAGGGAGTGTGATGTTCAATGACTGAGACATATGCAGCATTACAGCTTACCCCCTTAACACCAGTACAGTTAGAACAGGGAGTGTGATATTTAATAATTAAGACATACAACATTACAGCTTACCCCTTAACACCAGTACAGTTTGAACAGGGAGTGTGATGTTTAATAATTAAGACATACAACATTACAGCTTACCCTTTAACACCAGTACAGTTAGAACAGGGAGTGTGATGTTTAATAATTAAGACATACAACATTACAGCTTACCCCTTAACACCAGTACAGTTAGAACAGGGAGTGTGATGTTTAATGATTGAGACATATACAGCATTACAGATTACCCCCTTAACACCAGTACAGTTAGAACAGGGAGTGTGATGTTTAATAATTAAGACATACAACATTACAGCTTACCACTTAATACCAGTACAGTTAGAACAGGGAGTGTGATGTTTAATAATTAAGACATACAATATTACAGCTTACCCCTTAACACCAGTACAGTTAGAACAGGAAGTGTGATGCTTAATAATTAGGATATACAATGTTACAGCCTACCCCTTAACACCAGTACAGTTAGAACAGGGAGTGTGATGTTTAATAATTAAGACATACAACATTACAGCTTACCCCTTAACACCAGTACAGTTAGAACAGGGAGTGTGATGTTTAATAATTAAGACATACAACATTACAGCTTACCCCTTAACACCAGTACAGTTAGAACAGGGAGTGTGATGTTTAATGATTGAGACATATACAGCATTACAGCTTACCCCTTAACACCAGTACAGTTAGAACAGGGAGTGTGATGTTTAATAATTAAGACATACAACATTACAGCTTACCCCTTAACACCAGTACAGTTAGAACAGGGAGTGTGATGTTTAATAATTAAGACATACAACATTACAGCTTACCCCTTAACACCAGTACAGTTAGAACAGGGAGTGTGATGTTTAATAATTAAGACATACAACATTACAGCTTACCCCTTAACACCAGTACAGTTAGAACAGGGAGTGTGATGTTTAATAATTAAGACATACAACATTACAGCTTACCCCTTAACACCAGTACAGTTAGAACAGGGAGTGTGATGTTTAATAATTTAGACATACAACATTACAGCTTACCCCTTAATACCAGTACAGTTAGAACAGGGAGTGTGATGTTTAATAATTAAGACATACAACATTACAGCTTACCCCTTAACACCAGTACAGTTAGAACAGGGAGTGTGATGTTTAATAATTAAGACATACAACATTACAGCTTACCCCTTAACACCAGTACAGTTAGAACAGGGAGTGTGATGTTTAATAATTAAGACATACAACATTACAGCTTCCCCTTAACACCAGTACAGTTAGAACAGGGAGTGTGATGTTTAATAATTAAGACATACAACATTACAGCTTACCCCTTAACACCAGTACAGTTAGAACAGGGAGTGTGATGTTTAATAATTAAGACATACAACATTACAGCTTACCCCTTAACACCAGTACAGTTAGAACAGGGAGTGTGATGTTTAATAATTAAGACATACAATATTACAGCCTACCCTTTAACACCAGTACAGTTAGAACAGGGAGTGTGATGTTTAATAATTAAGACATACAACATTACAGCTTACCCCTTAACACCAGTACAGTTAGAACAGGGAGTGTGATGTTTAATAATTAAGACATACAACATTACAGCCTACCCTTAACACCAGTGCAGTTAGAACAGGAGTGTGATATTTAATAATTAAGACATACAACATTACAGCTTACCCCTTAACACCAGTACAGTTAGAACAGGGAGTGTGATGTTTAATAATTAAGACATACAACATTACAGCTTACCCCTTAACACCAGTACAGTTAGAACAGGGAGTGTGATGTTTAATAATTAAGACATACAACATTACAGCTTACCCCTTAACACCAGTACAGTTAGAACAGGGAGTGTGATGTTTAATAATTAAGACATACAACATTACAGCTTACCCCTTAACACCAGTACAGTTAGAACAGGGAGTGTGATGTTTAATAATTAAGACATACAACATTACAGCTTACTCCCTTAACATCAGTACAGTTAGAACAGGGAGTGTCATCTTTAATAATTAAGACATACAACATTACAGCTTACCCCTTAACACCAGTACAGTTAGAACAGGGAGTGTGATGTTTAATAATTAAGACATACAACATTACAGCTTACCCCTTAACACCAGTACAGTTAGAACAGGGAGTGTGATGTTTAATAATTAAGACATACAACATTACAGCTTACCCCTTAACACCAGTACAGTTAGAACAGGGAGTGTGATGTTTAATAATTAAGACATACAACATTACAGCTTACCCCTTAACACCAGTACAGTTAGAACAGGGAGTGTGATGTTTAATAATTAAGACATACAACATTACAGCTTACCCCTTAACACCAGTACAGTTAGAACAGGGAGTGTGATGTTTAATAATTAAGACATACAACATTACAGCTTACCCCTTAACACCAGTACAGTTAGAACAGGGAGTGTGATGTTTACTAATTAAGACATACAACATTACAGCTTACCCCTTAACACCAGTACAGTTAGAACAGGGAGTGTGATGTTTAATAATTAAGACATACAACATTGCAGCTTACCCTTAATACCAGTACAGTCAAAACAGGGAGTGTGATGTTTAATAATTAAGACATACAACATTACAGCTTACCCCTTAACACCAGTACAGTTAGAACAGGGAGTGTGATGTTTAATAATTAAGACATACAACATTACAGCTTACCCCTTAACACCAGTACAGTTAGAACAGGGAGTGTGATGTTTAATAATTAAGACATACAACATTACAGCTTACCCCTTAACACCAGTACAGTTAGAACAGGGAGTGTCATGTTTAATAATTAAGACATACAACATTACAGCTTACCCCTTAACACCAGTACAGTTAGAACAGGGAGTGTGATGTTTAATAATTAAGACATACAACATTACAGCTTACCCTTAACACCAGTACAGTTAGAACAGGGAGTGTGATGTTTAATAATTAAGACATACAACATTACAGCTTACCCCTTAACACCAGTACAGTTAGAACAGGGAGTGTGATGTTTAATAATTAAGACATACAACATTACAGCTTACCCCTTAACACCAGTACAGTTAGAACAGGGAGTGTGATGTTTAATAATTAAGGCATACAAACTTACAACTTACCCCTTAACACCAGTACAGTTAGAACAGGGAGTGTGATGTTTAATAATTAAGACATACAACATTACAGCCTACCCGGTAACACCAGTACAGTTAGAACAGGGAGTGTGATGTTTAATAATTAAGACATACAACATTACAGCTTACCCCTTAACACCAGTACAGTTAGAACAGGGAGTGTGATGTTTAATAATTAAGACATACAACATTACAGCTTACCCTTAACACCAGTACAGTTAGAACAGGGAGTGTGATGTTTAATAATTAAGACATACAACATTACAGCTTACCCCTTAACACCAGTACAGTTAGAACAGGGAGTGTGATGTTTAATAATTAAGACATACAACATTACAGCTTACCACTTAATGCTAGCACAGTTAAAACCGGGAGTGTCATGTTTAATAATTAAGACATACAACATTACAGCTTACCCCTTAACACCAGTACAGTTAGAACAGGGAGTGTGATGTTTAATAATTAAGACATACAACATTACAGCTTACCCCTTAACACCAGTACAGTTAGAACAGGGAGTGTGATGTTTAATAATTAAGACATACAACATTACAGCTTACCCCTTAACACCAGTACAGTTAGAACAGGGAGTGTGATGTTTAATAATTAAGACATACAACATTACAGCTTACCCCTTAACACCAGTACAGTTAGAACAGGGAGTGTGATGTTTAATAATTAAGACATACAACATTACAGCTTACCCCTTAACACCAGTACAGTTAGAACAGGGAGTGTGATGTTTAATAATTAAGACATACAATATTACAGCCTACCCCTTAACACCAGTACAGTTAGAACAGGGAGTGTGATGTTCATAGACTGAGACATATGCAGCATTACAGCTTACCCCCTTAACACCAGTACAGTTAGAACAGGGAGTGTGATATTTAATAATTAAGACATACAACATTACAGCTTACCCCTTAACACCAGTACAGTTAGAACAGGGAGTGTGATGTCTAATAATTAAGACATACAACATTACAGCT
Organism: Protopterus annectens; assembly: GCF_019279795.1. Classification (NCBI taxonomy): domain Eukaryota; kingdom Metazoa; phylum Chordata; order Ceratodontiformes; family Protopteridae; genus Protopterus; species Protopterus annectens. The sequence continues at coordinate 996,102,200 of NC_056746.1, read as the reverse complement.
TACCCTTTAACACCAGTACAGTTAGAACAGGGAGTGTGATGTTTAATAATTAAGACATACAACATTACAGCTTACCCCTTAACACCAGTACAGTTAGAACAGGGAGTGTGATGTTTAATAATTAAGACATACAACATTACAGCTTACCCCTTAACACCAGTACAGTTAGAACAGGGAGTGTGATGTTTAATAATTAAGACATACAACATTACAGCTTACCCCTTAACACCAGTACAGTTAGAACAGGGAGTGTGATGTTTAATAATTAAGACATACAACATTACAGCTTACCCCTTAACACCAGTACAGTTAGAACAGGGAGTGTGATGTTTAATAATTAAGACATACAACATTACAGCTTACCCCTTAACACCAGTACAGTTAGAACAGGGAGTGTGATGTTTAATAATTAAGACATACAACATTACAGCTTACCCCTTAACACCAGTACAGTTTGAACAGGGAGTGTGATGTTTAATAATTAAGACATACAACATTACAGCTTACCCCCTTAACACCAGTACAGTTAGAACAGGGAGTGTGATGTTTAATAATTAAGACATACAACATTACAGCTTACCCCTTAACACCAGTACAGTTAGAACAGGGAGTGTGATGTTTAATAATTAAGACATACAACATTACAGCTTACCCCTTAACACCAGTACAGTTAGAACAGGGAGTGTGATGTTTAATAATTAAGACATACAACATTACAGCTTACCCCTTAACACCAGTACAGTTAGAACAGGGAGTGTGATGTTTAATGATTGAGACATATACAGCATTACAGCTTACCCCCTTAACACCAGTACAGTTAGAACAGGGAGTGTGATGTTTAATAATTAAGACATACAACATTACAGCTTACCCCTTAACACCAGTACAGTTAGAACAGGGAGTGTGATGTTTAATAATTAAGACATACAACATTACAGCTTACCCTTTAACACCAGTACAGTTAGAACAGGGAGTGTGATGTTTAATAATTAAGACATACAACATTAGCGCTTACCCCTTAACACTTAATACCAGTACAGTTAGAACAGGGAGTGTGATGTTTAATAATTAAGACATACAACATTACAGCTTACCCCTTAACACCAGTACAGTTAGAACAGGGAGTGTGATGTTTAATAATTAAGACATACAACATTACAGCTTACCCCTTAACACCAGTACAGTTAGAACAGGGAGTGTGATGTTTAATAATTAAGACATACAACATTACAGCTTACCCCTTAACACCAGTACAGTTAGAACAGGGAGTGTGATGTTTAATAATTAAGACATACAACATTACAGCTTACCCCTTAACACCAGTACAGTTAGAACAGGGAGTGTGATGTTTAATGATTGAGACATATACAGCATTACAGCTTACCCCTTAACACCAGTACAGTTAGAACAGGGAGTGTGATGTTTAATAATTAAGACATACAACATTACAGCTTACCCCTTAACACCAGTACAGTTAGAACAGGGAGTGTGATGTTTAATAATTAAGACATACAACATTACAGCTTACCCCTTAACACCAGTACAGTTAGAACAGGGAGTGTGATGTTTAATAATTAAGACATACAACATTACAGCTTACCCCTTAACACCAGTACAGTTAGAACAGGGAGTGTGATGTTTAATAATTAAGACATACAACATTACAGCTTACCCCTTAACACCAGTACAGTTAGAAAAGGGAGTGTGATGTTTAATAATTAAGACATACAACATTACAGCTTACCCCTTAACACCAGTACAGTTAGAACAGGGAGTGTGATGTTTAATAATTAAGACATACAACATTACAGCTTACCCCTTAACACCAGTACAGTTAGAACAGGGAGTGTGATGTTTAATAATTAAGACATACAACATTACAGCTTACCCCTTAACACCAGTACAGTTAGAACAGGGAGTGTGATGTTTAATAATTAAGACATACAACATTACAGCTTACCCCTTAACACCAGTACAGTTAGAACAGGGAGTGTGATGTTTAATAATTAAGACATATAACATTACAGCTTACCCCTTAACAAGAGTACAGTTAGAACAGGGAGTGTGATGTTTAATAATTAAGACATATAACATTACAGCTTACCCCTTAACAAGAGTACAGTTAGAACAGGGAGTGTGATGTTTAATAATTAAGACATACAACATTACAGCTTACCCCTTAACACCAGTACAGTTAGAACAGGGAGTGCGATGTTTAATAATTAAGACATACAATATTACAGCCTACCCTTTAACACCAGTACAGTTAGAACAGGGAGTGTGATGTTTAATAATTAAGACATACAGCATTACAGCTTACCCCTTAACACCAGTACAGTTAGAACAGGGAGTGTGATGTTTAATAATTAAGACATACAGTATTACAGCTTCCCCTTAACACCAGTACAGTTAGAACAGGGAGTGTGATGTTTAATAATTAAGACATACAGCATTACAGATTACCCCCTTAACACCAGTACAGTTAGAACAGAGAGTATGATGTTTAATAATTAAGACATACATTACAGCTTACCCCTGAACACCAGTACAGTTAGAACAGGGACTGTGATGTTTAATAATTAAGACATACAACATTACAGCTTACCCCTTAACACCAGTACAGTTAGAACAGGGAGTGTGATGTTTAATAATTAAGACATACAACATTACAGCTTACCCCTTAACACCAGTACAGTTAGAACAGGGAGTGTGATGTTTAATAATTAAGACATACAACATTACAGCTTACCCCTTAACACCAGTACAGTTAGAACAGGGAGTGTGATGTTTAATAATTAAGACATACAATATTACAGCCTACCCCTTAACACCAGTACAGTTAGAACAGGGAGTGTGATGTTTAATAATTAAGACATACAGCATTACAGCTTACCCCTTAACACCAGTACAGTTAGAACAGGGAGTGTGATGTTTAATAATTAAGACATACAACATTACAGCTTACCCCTTAACACCAGTACAGTTAGAACAGGGAGTGTGATGTTTAATAATTAAGACATACAACATTACAGCTTACCCCTTAACACCAGTACAGTTAGAACAGGGAGTGTGGTGTTTAATAATTAAGACATGCACCATTACAGCTTACCCCTTAACACCAGTACAGTTAGAACAGGGAATGTGATGTTTAATAATTAAGACATACAACATTACAGCTTACCCCTTAACACCAGTACAGTTAGAACAGGGAGTGTGATGTTTAATAATTAAGACATACAACATTACAGCTTACCCCTTAACACCAGTACAGTTAGAACAGGGAGTGTGATGTTTAATAATTAAGACATACAACATTACAGCTTACCCCTTAACACCAGTACAGTTAGAACAGGGAGTGTGATGTTTAATAATTAAGACATACAACATTACAGCTTACCCCTTAACACCAGTACAGTTAGAACAGGGAGTGTGATGTTTAATAATTAAGACATACAACATTACAGCTTACCCCTTAACACCAGTACAGTTAGAACAGGGAGTGTGATGTTTAATAATTAAGACATACAACATTACAGCTTACCCCTTAACACCAGTACAGTTAGAACAGGGAGTGTGATGTTTAATAATTAAGACATACAACATTACAACTTACCCCTTAACACCAGTACAGTTAGAACAGGGAGTGTGATGTTTAATAATTAAGACATACAACATTACAGCCTACCCGTTAACACCAGTACAGTTAGAACAGGGAGTGTGATGTTTAATGATTGAGACATATGCAGCATTACAGCTTACCCCTTAACACCAGTACAGTTAGAACAGGGAGTGTGATGTTTAATAATTAAGACATACAACATTACAGCTTACCCCTTAACACCAGTACAGTTAGAACAGGGAGTGTGATGTTTAATAATTAAGACATACAACATTACAGCTTACCCCTTAACACCAGCCCCTTAACACCAGTACAGTTAGAACAGGGAGTGTGATGTTTAATGATTGAGACATATACAGCATTACAGATTACCCCCTTAACACCAGTACAGTTAGAACAGGGAGTGTGATGTTTAATAATTAAGACATACAACATTACAGCTTACCACTTAATACCAGTACAGTTAGAACAGGGAGTGTGATGTTTAATAATTAAGACATACAACATTACAGCTTACCCCTTAACACCAGTACAGTTAGAACAGGGAGTGTGATGTTTAATAATTAAGACATACAACATTACAGCTTACCCCTTAACACCAGTACAGTTAGAACAGGGAGTGTGATGTTTAATAATTAAGACATACAACATTACAGCTTACCCTTAATACCAGTACAGTTAGAACAGGGAGTGTGATGTTTAATAATTAAGACATACAACATTACAGCTTACCCCTTAACACCAGTACAGTTAGAACAGGGAGTGTGATGTTTAATAATTAAGACATACAACATTACAGCTTACCCCTTAACACCAGTACAGTTAGAACAGGGAGTGTGATGTTTAATAATTAAGACATACAACATTACAGCTTACCCCTTAACACCAGTACAGTTAGAACAGGGAGTGTGATGTTTAATAATTAAGACATACAACATTACAGCTTACCCCTTAACACCAGTACAGTTTGAACAGGGAGTGTGATGTTTAATAATTAAGACATACAACATTACAGCTTACCCCCTTAACACCAGTACAGTTAGAACAGGGAGTGTGATGTTTAATAATTAAGACATACAACATTACAGCTTACCCCTTAACACCAGTACAGTTAGAACAGGGAGTGTGATGTTTAATAATTAAGACATACAACATTACAGCTTACCCCTTAACACCAGTACAGTTAGAACAGGGAGTGTGATGTTTAATAATTAAGACATACAACATTACAGCTTACCCCTTAACACCAGTACAGTTAGAACAGGGAGTGTGATGTTTAATAATTAAGACATACAACATTACAGCTTACCCCTTAACACCAGTACAGTTAGAACAGGGAGTGTGATGTTTAATAATTAAGACATACAACATTACAGTTTACCACTTAATACCAGTATAGTTAGAACAGGGAGTGTGATGTTTAATAATTAAGACATACAAAATTACAACTTACCCCTTAACACCAGTACAGTTAGAACAGGGAGTGTGATGTTTAATAATTAAGACATACAACATTACAACTTACCCCTTAACACCAGTACAGTTAGAAAAGGGAGTGTGATGTTTAATAATTAAGACATACAACATTACAGCCTACCCGATAACACCAGTACAGTTAGAACAGGGAGTGTGATGTTTAATAATTAAGACATACAACATTACAGCTTACCCCATTAACACCAGTACAGTTTGAACAGGGAGTGTGATGTCTAATAATTAAGACATACAACATTACAGTTTACCCCTTAACACCAGAACAGTTAGAACAGAGAGTGTGATGTTTTATAATTAACACATACAACATTATAGCTTAACCCCTTAATACCAGTACAGTTAGAACAGGGAGTGTGATGTTTAATAATTAAGACATACAACATTACAGCTTACCCCTTAACACCAGTACAGTTAGAACAGGGAGTGTGATGTTTAATAATTAAGACATACAACATTACAGCTTACCCTTAACACCAGTACAGTTAGAACAGGGAGTGTGATGTTTAATAATTAAGACATACAACATTACAGCTTACCCCTTAACACCAGTACAGTTAGAACAGGGAGTGTGATGTTTAATAATTAAGACATACAACATTACAGCTTACCCCTTAACACCAGTACAGTTAGAACAGGGAGTGTGATGTTTAATAATTAAGACATACAACATTACAGCTTACCCCTTAACACCAGTACAGTTAGAACAGGGAGTGTGATGTTTAATAATTAAGACATACAACATTACAGCTTACCCTTAATACCAGTACAGTTAGAACAGGGAGTGTGATGTTTAATAATTAAGACATATAACATTACAGCTTACCCCTTAACAAGAGTACAGTTAGAACAGGGAGTGTGATGTTTAATAATTAAGACATACAACATTACAGCTTACCCCTTAACACCAGTACAGTTAGAACAGGGAGTGTGATGTTTAATAATTAAGACATACAACATTACAGCTTACCCCTTAACACCAGTACAGTTAGAACAGGGAGTGTGATGTTTAATAATTAAGACATACAACATTACAGCTTACCCCTTAACACCAGTACAGTTAGAACAGGGAGTGTGATGTTTAATAATTAAGACATACAATATTACAGCTTACCCTTTAACACCAGTACAGTTAGAACAGGGAGTGTGATGTTTAATAATTAAGACATACAGCATTACAGCTTACCCCTTAACACCAGTACAGTTAGAACAGGGAGTGTGATGTTTAATAATTAAGACATACAACATTACAGCTTACCCCTTAACACCAGTACAGTTAGAACAGGGAGTATGATGTTTAATAATTAAGACATACATTACAGCTTACCCCTGAACACCAGTACAGTTAGAACAGGGACTGTGATGTTTAATAATTAAGACATACAACATTACAGCCTACCTGTTAACACCAGTACAGTTAGAACAGGGAGTGTGATGTTTAATAATTAAGACATACAACATTACAGCTTACCCCTTAACACCAGTACAGTTAGAACAGGGAGTGTGATGTTTAATAATTAAGACATACAACATTACAGCTTACCCCTTAACACCAGTACAGTTAGAACAGGGAGTGTGATGTTTAATAATTAAGACATACAACATTACAGCTTACCCCTTAACACCAGTACAGTTAGAACAGGGAGTGTGATGTTTAATAATTAAGACATACAACATTACAGCTTACCCCTTAACACCAGTACAGTTAGAACAGGGAGTGTGATGTTTAATAATTAAGACATACAACATTACAGCTTACCCCTTAACACCAGTACAGTTAGAACAGGGAGTGTGATGTTTAATAATTAAGACATACAACATTACAGCTTACCCCTTAACACCAGAACAGTTAGAACAGGGAGTGTGATGTTTAATAATTAAGACATACAACATTACAGCTTACCCCTTAACACCAGTACAGTTAGAACAGGGAGTGTGATGTTTAATAATTAAGACATACAACATTACAGCTTACCCCTTAACACCAGTACAGTTAGAACAGGGAGTGTGATGTTTAATAATTAAGACATACAACATTACAGCTTACCCTTAATACCAGTACAGTTAGAACAGGGAGTGTGATGTTTAATAATTAAGACATACAACATTACAGCTTACCCCTTAACACCAGTACAGTTAGAACAGGGAGTGTGATGTTTAATAATTAAGACATACAACATTACAGCTTACCCCTTAACACCAGTACAGTTAGAACAGGGAGTGTGATGTTTAATAATTAAGACATACAACATTACAGCTTACCCCTTAACACCAGTACAGTTAGAACAGGGAGTGTGATGTTTAATGATTGAGACATATACAGCATTACAGCTTACCCCCTTAACACCAGTACAGTTAGAACAGGGAGTGTGATGTTTAATAATTAAGACATACAACATTACAGCTTACCCTTAACACCAGTACAGTTAGAACAGGGAGTGTGATGTTTAATAATTAAGACATACAACATTACAGCTTACCCCTTAACACCAGTACAGTTAGAACAGGGAGTGTGATGTTTAATAATTAAGACATACAACATTACAGCTTACCCCTTAACACCAGTACAGTTAGAACAGGGAGTGTGATGTTTAATAATTAAGACATACAACATTACAGCTTACCCCTTAACACCAGTACAGTTAGAACAGTGAGTGTGATGTTTAATAATTAAGACATACAACATTACAGCTTACCCCTTAACACCAGTACAGTTAGAACAGGGAGTGTGATGTTTAATAATTAAGACATACAACATTACAGCTTACCCCTTAACACCAGTACAGTTAGAACAGGGAGTGTGATGTTTAATAATTAAGACATACAACATTACAGCTTACCCCTTAACACCAGTACAGTTAGAACAGGGAGTGTGATGTTTAATAATTAAGACATACAACATTACAGCTTACCCCTTAACACCAGTACAGTTAGAACAGGGAGTGTGATGTTTAATAATTAAGACATACAACATTACAGCTTACCCTTTAACACCAGTACAGTTAGAACAGGGAGTGTGATGTTTAATAATTAAGACATACAACATTACAGCTTACCCCTTAACACCAGTACAGTTAGAACAGGGAGTGTGATGTTTAATAATTAAGACATACAACATTACAGCTTACCCCTTAACACCAGTACAGTTAGAACAGGGAGTGTGATGTTTAATAATTAAGACATACAACATTACAGCTTACCCCTTAACACCAGTACAGTTAGAACAGGGAGTGTGATGTTTAATAATTAAGACATACAACATTACAGCTTACCCCTTAACACCAGTACAGTTAAAACAGGGAGTGTGATGTTTAATAATTAAGACATACAACATTACAGCTTACCCCTTAACACCAGTACAGTTAGAACAGGGAGTGTGATGTTTAATAATTAAGACATACAACATTACAGCTTACCCCTTAACACCAGTACAGTTAGAACAGGGAGTGTGATGTTTAATAATTAAGACATACAACATTACAGCTTACCCTTAACACCAGTACATTTAAAAAGGGAGTGTGATCTTTAATAATTAAGACATACAACATTACAACTTACCCCTTAACACCAGTACAGTTAGAACAGGGAGTGTGATGTTTAATAATTAAGACATACAACATTACAGCTTACCCTTTAACACCAGTACAGTTAGAACAGGGAGTGTGATGTTTAATAATTAAGACATACAACATTACAGCTTACCCCTTAACACCAGTACAGTTAGAACAGGGAGTGTGATGTTTAATAATTAAGACATACAACATTACAGCTTACCCCTTAACACCAGTACAGTTAGAACAGGGAGTGTGATGTTTAATAATTAAGACATACAACATTACAGCTTACCCCTTAACACCAGTACAGTTAGAACAGGGAGTGTGATGTTTAATAATTAAGACATACAACATTACAGCTTACCCCTTAACACCAGTACAGTTAAAACAGGGAGTGTGATGTTTAATAATTAAGACATACAACATTACAGCTTACCCCTTAACACCAGTACAGTTAGAACAGGGAGTGTGATGTTTAATAATTAAGACATACAACATTACAGCTTACCCCTTAACACCAGTACAGTTAGAACAGGGAGTGTGATGTTTAATAATTAAGACATACAACATTACAGCTTACCCTTAACACCAGTACAGTTAGAACAGGGAGTGTGATGTTTAATAATTAAGACATACAACATTACAGCTTACCCCTTAACACCAGTACAGTTAGAACAGGGAGTGTGATGTTTAATAATTAAGACATACAATATTACAGCTTACCCCTTAACACCAGTACAGTTAGAACAGGGAGTGTGATGTTTAATAATTAAGACATACAACATTACAGCTTACCCCTTAACACCAGTACAGTTAGAACAGGGAGTGTGATATTTAATAATTAAGACATACAACATTACAGCTTACCCCTTAACACCAGTACAGTTAGAACAGGGAGTGTGATGTTTAATAATTAAGACATACAACATTACAGCTTACCCTTAACACCAGTACAGTTAGAACAGGGAGTGTGATGTTTAATAATTAAGACATACAACATTACAGCTTACCCCTTAACACCAGTACAGTTAGAACAGGGAGTGTGATGTTTAATAATTAAGACATACAACATTACAGCTTACCCCTTAACACCAGTACAGTTAGAACAGGGAGTGTGATGTTTAATAATTAAGACATACAACATTACAGCTTACCCCTTAACACCAGTACAGTTAGAACAGGGAGTGTGATGTTTAATAATTAAGACATACAACATTACAGCTTACCCCTTAACACCAGTACAGTTTGAACAGGGAGTGTGATGTTTAATGATTGAGACATACAGCATTACAGCTTACCCCATTAACACCAGTACAGTTAGAACAGGGAGTGTGATGTCTAATAATTAAGACATACAACATTACAGCTTACCCCTTAACACCAGTACAGTTAGAACAGGGAGTGTGATGTTTAATAATTAAGACATACAACATTACAGCTTACCCCTTAACACCAGTACAGTTAGAACAGGGAGTGTGATGTTTAATAATTAAGACATACAACATTACAGCTTACCCCTTAACACCAGTACAGTTAGAACAGGGAGTGTGATGTTTAATAATTAAGACATACAACATTACAGCTTACCCCTTAACACCAGTACAGTTAGAACAGGGAGTGTGATGTTTAATAATTAAGACATACAACATTACAGCTTACCCCTTAACACCAGTACAGTTAGAACAGGGAGTGTGATGTTTAATAATTAAGACCTACAACATTACAGCTTACCCTTAACATCAGTACAGTTAGAACAGGGAGTGTCATCTTTAATAATTAAGACATACAACATTACAGCTTACCCCTTAACACCAGTACAGTTAGAACAGGGAGTGTGATGTTTAATAATTAAGACATACAACATTACAGCTTACCCCTTAACACCAGTACAGTTAGAACAGGGAGTGTGATGTTTAATAATTAAGACATACAACATTACAGCTTACCCCTTAACACCAGTACAGTTAGAACAGGGAGTGTGATGTTTAATAATTAAGACATACAACATTGCAGCTTACCCTTAACACCAGTACAGTTAGAACAGGGAGTGTGATGTTTAATAATTAAGACATACAACATTACAGCTTACCCCTTAACACCAGTACAGTTAGAACAGGGAGTGTGATGTTTAATAATTAAGACATACAACATTACAGCTTACCCCTTAACACCAGTACAGTTAGAAGAGAGAGTGTGATGTTTAATGATTAAGACATACAACATTACAGCTTACCCCTTAACACCAGTACAGTTAGAACAGGGAGTGTGATGTTTAATAATTAAGACATACAACATTACAGCTTACCCCTTAACACCAGTACAGTTAGAACAGGGAGTGTGATGTTTAATAATTAAGACATACAACATTACAGCTTACCCCTTAACACCAGTACAGTTAGAACAGGGAGTGTGATGTTTAATAATTAAGACATACAACATTACAGCTTACCCCTTAACACCAGTACAGTTAGAACAGGGAGTGTGATGTTTAATAATTAAGACATACAACATTACAGCTTACCACTTAATACCAGTACAGTTAGAACAGTGAGTGTGATGTTTAATAAATAACACATACAGCATTACAGCTTACCCCTTAACACCAGTACAGTTAGAACAGGGAGTGTGATGTTTAATAATTAAGACATACAACATTACAACTTACCCCTTAACACCAGTACAGTTAGAACAGGGAGTGTGATGTTTAATAATTAAGACATACAACATTACAACTTACCCATTAACACCAGTACAGTATGAACAGGGAGTGTGATGTTTAATAATTAAGACATACAACATTACAGCTTACCCCTTAACACCAGTACAGTTAGAACAGGGAGTGTGATGTTTAATAATTAAGACATACAACATTACAGCTTACCCCTTAACACCAGTACAGTTAGAACAGGGAGTGTGATGTTTAATAATTAAGACATACAACATTACAGCTTACCCCTTAACACCAGTACAGTTAGAACAGGGAGTGTGATGTTTAATAATTAAGACATACAACATTACAGCTTACCCCTTAACACCAGTACAGTTAGAACAGGGAGTGTGATGTTTAATAATTAAGACATACAACATTACAGCTTACCCTTAACACCAGTACAGTTAGAACAGGGAGTGTGATGTTTAATAATTAAGACATACAACATTACAGCTTACCCCTTAACACCAGTACAGTTAGAACAGGGAGTGTGATGTTTAATAATTAAGACATATAACATTACAGCTTACCCCTTAACACCAGTACAGTTAGAACAGGGAGTGTGATGTTTAATAATTAAGACATACAACATTACAGCTTACCCCTTAACACCAGTACAGTTAGAACAGGGAGTGTGATGTTTAATAATTAAGACATACAACATTACAGCTTACCCCTTAACACCAGTACAGTTAGAACAAGGAGTGTGATGTTTAATAATTAAGACATACAACATTACAGCTTACCCCTTAACACCAGTACAGTTAGAACAGGGAGTGTGATGTTTAATAATTAAGACATACAACATTACAGCTTACCCCTTAACACCAGTACAGTTAGAACAGGGAGTGTGATGTTTAATAATTAAGACATACAACATTACAGCTTACCCCTTAACACCAGTACAGTTAGAACAGGGAGTGTGATGTTTAATAATTAAGACATACAACATTACAACTTACCCCTTAACACCAGTACAGTTAGAACAGGGAGTGTGATGTTTAATAATTAAGACATACAACATTACAGCTTACCCCTTAACACCAGTACAGTTAGAACAAGGAGTGTGATGTTTAATAATTAAGACATACAACATTACAGCTTACCCCTTAACACCAGTACAGTTAGAACAGGGAGTGTGATGTTTAATAATTAAGACATACAACATTACAGCTTACCCCTTAACACCAGTACAGTTAGAACAGGGAGTGTGATGTTTAATAATTAAGACTACAACATTACAGTTTACCCTTTAACAAGAGTACAGTTAGAACAGGAAGTGTGATGTTTAATAATTAAGACATACAATATTACAGCCTACCCCTTAACACCAGTACAGTTAGAACAGGGAGTGTGATGTTTAATAATTAAGACATACAACATTACAGCTTACCCCTTAACACCAGTACAGTTAGAACAGGGAGTGTGATGTTTAATAATTAAGACATACAACATTACAGCTTACCCCTTAACACCAGTACAGTTAGAACAGGGAGTGTGATGTTTAATAATTAAGACATACAACATTACAGCTTACCCCTTAACACCAGTACAGTTAGAACAGGGAGTGTGATGTTTAATAATTAAGACATACAACATTACAGCTTACCCCTTAACACCAGTACAGTTAGAACAGGGAGTGTGATGTTTAATAATTAAGACATACAACATTACAGCTTACCCCTTAACACCAGTACAGTTAGAACAGGGAGTGTGATGTTTAATAATTAAGACATACAACATTACAGCTTACCCCTTAACACCAGTACAGTTAGAACAGGGAGTGTGATGTTTAATAATTAAGACATACAACATTACAGCTTACCCCTTAACACCAGTACAGTTAGAACAGGGAGTGTGATGTTTAATAATTAAGACATACAACATTACAGCTTACCCCTTAACACCAGTACAGTTAGAACAGGGAGTGTGATCTTTAATAATTAAGACATACAACATTACAGCTTACCCCTTAACACCAGTACAGTTAGAACAGGGAGTGTGATGTTTAATAATTAAGACATACAACATTACAGCTTACCCCTTAACACCAGTACAGTTAGAACAGGGAGTGTGATGTTTAATAATTAAGACATACAACATTACAGCTTACCCCTTAACACCAGTACAGTTAGAACAGGGAGTGTCATGTTTAATAATTAAGACATACAACATTACAGCTTACCCCTTAACACCAGTACAGTTAGAACAGGGAGTGTGATGTTTAATAATTAAGACATACAACATTACAGCTTACCCCTTAACACCAGTACAGTTAGAACAGGGAGTGTGATGTTTAATAATTAAGACATACAACATTACAGCTTACCCCTTAACACCAGTACAGTTAGAACAGGGAGTGTGATGTTTAATAATTAAGACATACAACATTACAGCTTACCCCTTAACACCAGTACAGTTAGAACAGGGAGTGTGATGTTTAATAATTAAGACATACAACATTACAGCTTACCCCTTAACACCAGTACAGTTAGAACAGGGAGTGTGATGTTTAATAATTAAGACATATAACATTACAGCTTACCACCTAACACCAGTACAGTTAGATCAGGGAGTGAGTTGATTAATAACTAAGACATACGTCATTATAGCTTACCGCTTAACACCAGTACAGTTAGAACAGGGAGTGTGATGTTTAATAATTAAGACATACAACATTACAGCTTACCCCTTAACACCAGTACAGTTAGAACAGGGAGTGTGATGTTTAATAATTAAGACATACAACATTACAGCTTACCCCTTAACACCAGTACAGTTAGAACAGGGAGTGTGATGTTTAATAATTAACACATACAACATTATAGCTTACCTGCTTAACACCAGTACAGTTAGAACAGGGAGTGTGGTGTTTAATAATTAAGACATGCACCATTACAGCTTACCCCTTAACACCAGTACAGTTAGAACAGGGAATGTGATGTTTAATAATTAAGACATACAACATTACAGCTTACCCTTTAACACCAGTACAGTTAGAACAGGGAGTGTGATGTTTAATAATTAAGGCATACAAACTTACAACTTACCCCTTAACACCAGTACAGTTAGAACAGGGAGTGTGATGTTTAATAATTAAGACATACAACATTACAGCTTACCCCTTAACACCAGTACAGTTAGAACAGGGAGTGTGATGTTTAATAATTAAGACATGCAACATTACAGCTTACCCCTTAACACCAGTACAGTTAGAACAGGGAGTGTGATGTTTAATAATTAAGACATACAACATTACAGCTTACCCTTAACACCAGTACAGTTAGAACAGGGAGTGTGATGTTTAATAATTAAGACATACAACATTACAGCTTACCCCTTAACACCAGTACAGTTAGAACAGGGAGTGTGATGTTTAATAATTAAGACATACAACATTACAGCTTACCCCTTAACACCAGTACAGTTAGAACAGGGAGTGTGATGTTTAATAATTAAGACATACAACATTACAGCTTACCCCTTAACACCAGTACAGTTAGAACAGGGAGTGTGATGTTTAATAATTAAGACATACAACATTACAGCTTACCCTTTAACACCAGTACAGTTAGAACAGGGAGTGTGATGTTTAATAATTAAGACATACAACATTACAGCTTACCCCTTAACACCAGTACAGTTAGAACAGGGAGTGTGATGTTTAATAATTAAGACATACAACATTACAGCATTACAGCTTACCCCTTAACACCAGTACAGTTAGAACAGGGAGTGTGATGTTTAATAATTAAGACATACAACATTACAGCTTACCCCTTAACACCAGTACAGTTAGAACAGGGAGTGTGATGTTTAATAATTAAGACATACAACATTACAGCTTACCCCTTAACACCAGTACAGTTAGAACAGGGAGTGTGATGTTTAATAATTAAGACATACAGCATTACAGCTTACCATTAACACCAGTACAGTTAGAACAGGGAGTGTGATGTTTAATGATTGAGACATATACAGCATTACAGCTTACCCCTTAACACCAGTACAGTTAGAACAGGGAGTGTGATGTTTAATAATTAAGACATACAACATTACAGCTTACCCCTTAACACCAGTACAGTTTGAACAGGGAGTGTGATGTCTAATAATTAAGACATACAACATTACAGCTTACCCCTTAACACCAGAACAGTTAGAACAGAGAGTGTGATGTTTTATAATTAACACATACAACATTATAGCTTACCCCCTTAACACCAGTACAGTTAGAACAGGGAGTGTGATGTTTAATAATTAAGACATACAACATTACAGCTTACCCCTTAACACCAGTACAGTTAGAACAGGGAGTGTGATGTTTAATAATTAAGACATACAACATTACAGCTTACCCCTTAACACCAGTACAGTTAGAACAGGGAGTGTGATGTTTAATAATTAAGACATACAACATTACAGCTTACCCCTTAACACCAGTACAGTTAGAACAGGGAGTGTGATGTTTAATAATTAAGACATACAACATTACAGCTTACCCCTTAACACCAGTACAGTTAGAACAGGGAGTGTGATGTTTAATAATTAAGACATACAACATTACAGCTTACCCCTTAACACCAGTACAGTTAAAACAGGGACTGTGATGTTTAATAATTAAGACATACAACATTACAGCTTACCCCTTAACACCAGTACAGTTAGAACAGGGAGTGTGATGTTTAATAATTAAGACATACAACATTACAGCTTACCCCTTAACACCAGTACAGTTAGAACAGGGAGTGTGATGTTTAATAATTAAGACATACAACATTACAGCTTACCCCTTAACACCAGTACAGTTAGAACAGGGAGTGTGATGTTTAATAATTAAGACATACAACATTACAGCTTACCCCTTAACACCAGTACAGTTAGAACAGGGAGTGTGATGTTTAATAATTAAGACATACAGCATTACAGCTTACCCCTTAATACCAGTACAGTTAAAACAGGGAGTGTGATGTTTAATAATAAAGTCATACAATATTACAGCTCCCCCTTAACACCAGTACAGTTAGAACAGGGAGTGTGATGTTTAATGATTAAGACATACAGCATTACAGCTTACCCCTTAACACCAGTACAGTTAGAACAGGGAGTGTGATGTTTAATAATTAAGACATACAACATTACAGCTTACCCTTAACACCAGTACAGTTAGAACAGGGAGTGTGATGTTTAATAATTAAGACATACAACATTACAGCTTACCCCTTAACACCAGTACAGTTAGAACAGGGAGTGTGATGTTTAATAATTAAGACATACAACATTACAGCTTACCCCTTAACACCAGTACAGTTAGAACAGGGAGTGTGATGTTTAATAATTAAGACATACAACATTACAGCTTACCCCTTAACACCAGTACAGTTAGAACAGGGAGTGTGATGTTTAATAATTAAGACATACAACATTACAGCTTACCCCTTAACACCAGTACAGTTAGAACAGGGAGTGTGATGTTTAATAATTAAGACATACAACATTAGCGCTTACCCCTTAACACCAGTACAGTTAGAACAGGGAGTGTGATGTTTAATAATTAAGACATACAACATTACAGCTTACCCCTTAACACCAGTACAGTTAGAACAGGGAGTGTGATGTTTAATGATTGAGACATATACAGCATTACAGCTTACCATTAACACCAGTACGGTTTGAACAGGGAGTGTGATGTTTAATGATTAAGACATACAACATTACAGCTTACCCCTTAACACCAGTACAGTTAGAACAGGGAGTGTGATGTTTAATAATTAAGACATACAGCATTACAGCTTACCCCTTAACACCAGTACAGTTAGAACAGGGAGTGTGATGTTTAATAATTAAGACATACAACATTACAGCTTACCCCTTAACACCAGTACAGTTAGAACAGGGAGTGTGATGTTTAATAATTAAGACATACAACATTACAGCTTATCCCTTAACACCAGTACAGTTTGAACAGGGAGTGTGATGTTTAATGATTGAGATATACAGCATTACAGTTTACACCTTAACACCAGTACAGTTTGAACAGGGAGTGTGATGTTTAATAATTAAGACATACAACATTACAGCTTACCCCTTAACACCAGTACAGTTAGAACAGGGAGTGTGATGTTTAATAATTAAGACATACAACATTACAGCTTACCCCTTAACACCAGTACAGTTAGAACAGGGAGTGTGATGTTTAATAATTAAGACATACAACATTACAGCTTACCCCTTAACACCAGTACAGTTAGAACAGGGAGTGTGATGTTTAATAATTAAGACATACAACATTACAGCTTACCCCTTAACACCAGTACAGTTAGAACAGGGAGTGTGATGTTTAATGATTGAGACATATACAGCATTACAGCTTACCATTAACACCAGTACAGTTTGAACAGGGAGTGTGATGTTTAATAATTAAGACATACAACATTACAGCTTACCCCTTAACACCAGTACAGTTAGAACAGGGAGTGTGATGTTTAATGATTGAGACATACAACATTACAGCTTACCACTTAATACCAGTACAGTTAGAACAGGGAGTGTGATGTTTAATAATTAAGACATACAACATTACAGCTTACCCTTAACACCAGTACAGTTAGAACAGGGAGTGTGATGTTTAATAATTAAGACATACAACATTACAGCTTACCCCTTAACACCAGTACAGTTAGAACAGGGAGTGTGATGTTTAATAATTAAGACATACAACATTACAGCTTACCCCTTAACACCAGTACAGTTAGAACAGGGAGTGTGATGTTTAATAATTAAGACATACAACATTACAGCTTACCCCTTAACACCAGTACAGTTAGAACAGGGAGTGTGATGTTTAATGATTGAGACATATACAGCATTACAGCTTACCCCCTTAACACCAGTACAGTTAGAACAGGGAGTGTGATGTTTAATAATTAAGACATACAACATTACAGCTTACCACTTAATACCAGTACAGTTAGAACAGGGAGTGTGATGTTTAATATCTAAGACATACAACATTATAGCTTACCCCTTTACACCTGTACAGTTTGAACAGGGAGTGTGATGTTTAATAATTAAGACATACAACATTACAGCTTACCCCTTTACACCAGTACAGTTTGAACAGGGAGTGTGATGTTTAATAATTAAGACATACAACATTACAGCTTACCCCTTAACACCAATACAGTTAGAACAGGGAGTGTGATGTTTAATGATTGAGACATATACAGCATTACAGCTTACCCCCTTAACACCAGTACAGTTAGAACAGGGAGTGTGATGTTTAATAATTAAGGCATACAACATTACAGTGTACCCCTTAACACCAGTACAGTTTGAACAGGGAGTGTGATGTTAAATGATAGACACAATATTTATTTGGAAATGCAAGGTTTTGAAATTTTTGATAATTTTTGTCAATTTAACAATACATATATGAAGGCATAAAGACGGGCTAACGCAATCAGTTTAGAAGACCATTTAGAGTTCCCACATTTTGCAGATTGGACAGGATTCTGAATCATTCCAGAGAAGTGATGGGACATTTTCATCAGCAAGAAATGCAGAACTGGTCACCACATGTTATCCCACTCAGGGAAGCAGAAAGACAAAGGAAGAGGGAGAGGCAGGACCTCAATATATTAGATACTACAAATACTGATTTTACAGTTGAACATGGTGGAATTTTACTTTCTCGCAATGATTAAATTAAATGTTACAAATTTACATTTTTCTTTATTTAAAAGGGGTTTCACGTCCATCCCTTTTAAGAAATAATCTGGTATTCTCATTAGAAGAATTTGAGCTTTTCACAAGGAAGTTAAATCTAGCTATGCAGTCCTAGAATGCTAAACTGGATAAGAACATTTTACTGAATTCTTTTTGTAAAAAAAGCACATTGATTCCAATTATGAATCCTTTAGTACAAGTTTTGAGACAGAGTGTGAAAAGGATTTTTAAAGTTTTTCTTCAGGTCATTAAAACAATACTAAATATTTTAATCTTGATCAGGAGGAGAGAGAGCTTTTATGTTCCCGTACAAAAGATAAAACATTGCTGGTGATGAAACCCTATAAAGGTGGCGGTAATGTGTTGTATGACTCAACTGATTACATTAGTGACATGTTAACCTTATTGTAAGACGATAGCATGTATACTAAAGTATCTAAGAATGGTAAACGTGGCTTGTCATCAAAGTGATGTATAGTTAGAAGAATGTTTAATTAAATCCTACGTTTTACCAACTATTTCCAAGTTTTTGAAGAATACTTCTCTGTTATGCCCACTATGTTTAAAGTTCTTAAAAATATTTTAAAGCCACCATTAAGACCTATAGTTGCAGCCCAGGGGTTGAACACATACCCTTTTGCAGTAACAATTCACAGGTTGCTTAAGCCAATATCTGATCAAGATATTCATATGTAAAAAGACTCCTGGGAATTTTTAGAAAGATTAAAGCCAGAACTTGGGGATAAAAAATATATACTTTACTAGTATCCCTCAAATGCAAGGCTTCCAGTTTTTAAATGAAGTCCTAGTGGAGTGTGAATTTTTGTCAGCACACAAAATTAAACTTAGTATGGAGTTCATGGAAATTGTTTTTTCCAAAAATTACATTTATTTTAAGTTTGTGCCCCAGTCTTTGGCAGCTTAGTTATGCTGACTTGCAAAAGGAACTTTATGCTAAAAGCAGAATTTTTTAAATATTGTAAGTTATGTTTATTGTACCTTGATGACATTGTTATCCCCTGTGCTGACCCTAAAATAAAACAACATCATGTAATCATGTATACGTTATATGGACAATATGACTGACTTTTTAAGGTTCACTTTCCAATACTCTGAACAAGAAATGCACTATTTGGATATTAGCATTTTAATACTGAAAAAGGTTTTGTTTCAACAAGCTATAGAAAACCCACCTTTTCCAATACAATTTACACTTTAGTATTTGCCACCCCTATACAAAGAGTCTTATTAAATGCCACTGCATAAGATTAGCCCATATGACTTCAGAGAGAACAAAGCTTGTGGATAATTGCCACAAGTTAGAGTTAATGTTTACAAATAGAGACTATCAGACTACATTGGGCAAGATGTAGGGGAACAGGTAATAAGTGAGTGGGGTGAGAAATACAAAACGTCATTAAGGATTGTTTGGAAACATAGTAACAAGATTAACTTTGACTTCTGAAGCTGCACAATATAGTAAGAGCACCTTAGAAGATGGGAAAGTATTCAAAATGGCATTGGTATTAACATATAACTCCGGCTCTCACACCATCAAAAGTATAGTTAAAAAGAACTGGAAACGTTTTAGAACAAGTGATAAGACAATAAAAATAGTCACTGATGACCTTCATTTTGTGTATAAAAGTTCCCAGAATATCAAGAGCATGATTGAGATTTCCCAAAATATCAATTTAATTTTAGGTTTGAAGAAGAATACTTGTTAGTATGGTTCTTGTAACCAGTGCAACTGCATCTTAGAAAATGAAACTTTCAGACTAGGGAATGCATTTCATTCCATCATCACCCCATATGCATGAAACTGTGGGACCACAGGTATAGTTTATATTGTTACATGTGTTTTTCCTGTATGGTCTTATACATATATGAGCATTGTCAGGATACATTGAAAGACTGTTAATAATGCTCTATATGTACATTCAATAAAGTGTACAGTGGTTAAAAAGTTTTAGTTTACTTTTCTGGCATGAATAGCAATTAATCCTGAGGCTGGACTGTGAGAAATGAGAACTGAATATTGGTAGTTGGTTTGGCAATTCAAATTAAACTCCTCTGCCCCCCCCCCAGATTTAAATGATGTTATTTCTATTTTTACCAGTTTTAAAAATTGAGAGCAGCAAAACTTTAGCACATAGGTATTAGTTTGTTGTATAAAATAATTTGTTTTTTTAACATGAATATCCAAGATCTACAAACAAAGATAAAAACATATTATTTCACTTGCTGACTGTTTTAAGTGTTTTACTGATTATTTTCAGCATTTCTACTGAAATGTTTGCCTGTTTTTGCCAACTGCTGCATTTAATCTGTCTTCTGGGCACTTGTACTATGTAGCATAGACTAGCCACAAATCATGTTGTGCCTAGTTCTGTTTGTATTTGAATTGAGGACTAATTCCCAGCAACTTTTTCTGGAGAGGGCCCTCTGCACCTTTGTGGCAGGAGGTGTGTGGCTAGAAACCCATCTGTTAAAGCTAGTTAGACTCGCGCTCTGTTCTGAGCATTTGGTTGGCTATTTTGCTCACCAGTAAGTTTTTTCATTTATTTTAAAAGCCCGGCATTTGGGCAGGTTTGCTCAAAGCTTGGTGCCGTGCACTAATGGGCACTAATTGGCAGTCCTGATTATTGCCCGCCAGGTATAGGAACAGTAAATTTTCCCTTAGCTGTAGTCACTTCTCCAGTGGAGATATTTTCAGTCTACAGATCAGTATAGCCTCTGAGCTACCCTCTCTAGTTCCTTTCATCTATACTAGTGGACTACCTTAGCATAGGTACTCCAACAATCCATTTCTGGTTAATCCCTGTTACCAACCACAACTCTTACCTAGCACTATGGAAGGACAATACCCCACCATTTCTCCGGCCTTCCTGATCGAATTAGGCAACCTGAGGCAATGCAACAATTGCCTCATGTACACTGACAACCCACTTATTTTACAATAGAGGTGCATGTGCATAAAAAACATAGGATCAATGCTCCCTCACTCTTCAGTCAGTATACCTGACCCCAAGGAGGTTGTCAGCACTTACATATCGTCACCCTCACCTACCATGCAACAACACATAACCCTCACATATGCGGAGGTCCTCAGTGGTGGTGCAGCGGTTAGCATTGTCGCCTCACAGCAAGAGGTTCTCTGGTTCGATTATCAGCTGGAGCGCCTTCTATGTGGAGTCTGCATGTCCTCCCCACAGATGAGTGACGCTTAAAGACATGCAGGTAGGTGCGTGCTTGAATGGGTGTGCCTTCTTTGAAGGTTGGGCGTTGGGCTGGCAACTTGGCACTGTAAAAATTAACTGCCAGTCATGAGCAGACCAGAGTTCCACTGCAGCGACCCCTAACAAAGAAAAGCTGAAAGACGTTAGTATGTGGAGGTCCTCTCCACAAACCTACCCAAAGCACAGAGACTTCCCAAACACAAGCACACCACACATAGCTCACTTGTAAATAAACACAGTACACATAAAAATGGGTCTATATCATTTAATAGAAACTTACATCATCTAACCCTTCTTTGTCCAACACCTTTTCATGAAATTCTCAAATCAGTGAAAGGAATTCTAAATGAAGTTTTTCACAGGGCAAACCAACGGTTGGCCACCATATGGAATTTACTCTTTTCCCAACTGTAGTGCAATTTCGGAGTTGGGGGGTTGAGGGGGCAAAGCCCCCCTCCTGGATAGGTTTTAAGTTTTTTTTTATTTTTTCCACTGTCGTTAGGGTGGCCTACAATTGGTTTGCCTTGGGAAGCAGTTCAATTAAAAGTCAGTTAGCTGATTTGAGAGTTTGATGAAAAGGTGCTCGACGAAGAGGGATTCGACAATGTTAGTTTCAATTAAATGACGTAGACCCCATAAAAACACACATGTTAGTGTCTCACTAAGTAAGTTATTAAGGCATAACACAAAACCAAATGCATTAGTTATAGGTGACTCTGTTGTGAGACACACTGATGTGCCACTCACCAGACTGGATAAGGAGAAGATCACAGTTAGCTGCCTGTCTGGTGCCTGGATCCAGAACATCACACACGCACTCAAGTCTCTCAGCAGCAAGTACTGTTATGGCTCTGTCACAGTACATTTTGGTGTGAACAACTGGAGATGTACCCCTCTGGACTACATGAAGAGAGACATGACTGAGCTCTTGGATTATGTGTCCCAGGCAGGTATGTTCCTTGCCTTGAGCGGCATACTGCCCTCACCAAGGATGATTCTGCAATACAAGCAAAGATGATTGATTAACTTCAACAATTGGCTTAATTTCTGGTGTCATTCTAAGGGGATCCAGTTCTTGTCATCCTGGGATGACATGGTTGCTAGACCTAGATGCTTTGCCAGAGATGGTCTTCACCTGTCACCTCTAGGATTTTGGCTTCACTCTAGAAGTAACAGTAGGACCTGACCTTCCCCCAGCTGGAACTAGAATAAAAAATTTCTCTAAAGCAAACTATAATCCCTTACAAGATGATATTACTAGCTTCATAGTCCCTTCCCCTACTGAAGACAAGGATACCTATTCTGAGGTTTATACCAGTGCCTTCTGTAAATGCCTCCACAGCAGCATCAACTCAACTGTACCCGACAGGATAAATTAAGTTCCTCACATAAGAACAAGCCTGTTTGGTGGACATCCACCATAAACAGGCTATATAACAGGAGAGAAAAAAACTGCTGTCCAAAAACAGCAGAAGGCAGTCCCCTAACTCTAAGGACTCCCTTACTGGACTAAATAAGCAAATAAGAAACCTAGTGAGAAAATACAAAGCCGACTACAAATCTAAATTGGCCACCCTAGCCAAGGTTAACCACAAGGCATTCTTTGGCTACATCTGTAATCTCAAAGGAAAAACCCAGATTTGTACTGAACTTGCCATAAATGGCAAAATATATACTGAACCTGGTGATATTGCTAACCTGTTGGTAAATAGGTTCAGTGAGAACTTCTCCCCCTGTCACCACCCAATATACCACAAGACATTGCTCCTACATGCCCTCCCCCAAGAAATCTCTAAGGAACATGTCCTAAAGGCCCTTTCCAAGGCTAAAAACCTGGCCTCTTATGTGACCAGACAACATCCCTGGCTATGTCCTAAACATACCTCTCAACCTCTTAGTGCAAGAAATCTGGACAAAGCCTAAAACAATGGGGGGACAAAGGCCCAAAAATAGGGACTGATTTTAAATACTGTTTGTATAAACTTAGAAAGTTGTTAGAATAATAGGTTTTGTGTTAGCATTCATTTTCTGAATGATTTTAAGTCTGAAACTCAGTTGTATGTCATTATTTAATGACTTCAATCCTTAGTGATTTGCCAGAAAACCACAAATTTTATGAGAAACAGATTAAAAATGTGAGGCAAAAATCTGGACATTCTGCTAAGATCTGTACAGCTGAGAGGTGTGGTCCTAAATTGCTTAAAGCAAGAGCTAGTGGCACCTCTTAGTAGACTCTTCAAACTTAGTCTAAGCACAGGGTATGTTCCCACAAAATGGAAAACTGCCACTGCCATCCCCCTCCACAAAAGGGGCTCCTCTACTCACCCTGGTATCTACATACCAATAAGTCTGACCAGCCTCATATGCAAGGTCACTGAAAGAATCATCATGAACCTCATCAGCAAGGAAACAGCCGATCTCTAAATGCTAGACCCATCCCAATTTGGTTTTGTCAAGTGGAGATCATGCCTACTGAACTTGGTGGATTTCTTCAAGACAGTCACCAAAGTCCTGGATGAGGGCAAAACCATGCATACTGCCTATTTAGACCTGACAAAGGCCTTCAACACCATTCCCCAGTCAGGCATCATTGATAAATTTACCCAAATGAATGTAAACCAGTATATAGTCAGGTGGGTTGCTAAATGGCTCATCAATAGAACACACACAGTTAAAACAGGGGACTCTTCATTCACTTCCAGACCAATAACCAGTGGAGTATCACAGGGCTTGGTGTTGGGGCCCCTGTTGTTTGGAATTTACTTTTCAGAAGTACAGGCCAAAACAAAGGGTGTGTGGCTAACAAAGTTTGCAGATGACTGCAAGCTAGGCATGATCATTGAATCCCCCAGTGACATTGCAACCCTTCAGGAAGGACTTACCGAAACCATTGATTGGTGTCAGAGTCATGGGTTCAAGCTAAATGCTAGAAAGTGCATCATCACTCCCTGCAAAGTATCATATTTACAGCAACACCCTAAGCACCCAATCTGCGATAAGAAACCTGGACATACAGGTTGACAGCAACCTGTCTTTCGACTAGCATGTTTCCACAGTGGTAAGGAAACCTTTTATATAGCCCATCTCATGAATAAGGGCATTGTCTTCAGAAAAATAAGGGGTTATAACCCCCCCCCTTTAGTCCTCCCTTATTAGACCTATTATAGAATACAATGTGCCCTTTGGTATGTACCTCACAAGGCACCTCCAATAATTGGAGAGACCTCAGAGGTGCCTTACAAAGAACATTCAAGGTATCCAACACCTGTCCTATGCTGATAGACTAAAATCCCTGTTGCTATACTCAGTGTTATACAGACTACTCAGGGGTGACCTCTGCCTAGCCTATAAGGCAACCACAGACCCTGCTCTGATGGAATTGCTACACATTAGCAAGACAAATGGCATTCGCTGCACTCACTCTAGAGACCTCTACATGAGAAGTGACTTTGACAGATCCTGCTGGAGAGACTGGTTCATCTCCGAGAGGCTCCCCCTACTGTGGAATAAGCTTCCAATCCTAGTAAAACAGATCCGTTCACTGTCCCTCTTCAAGCACAAAATGGATAATTGGATGGGGAATCGCAAATTCACCCCTGGGTTCTACGTGTGTCTCTTCTAGACAGGGGCAACAGGTGTTGAGTCAGGTCTACTACTAGCACTATCAAAAGAGGGAAAAAATTGGCTATGCTTGTAAGGGCTTCTGGGACATTATCCTAGTAACTTCCTATGATCCTATGATCCTATGAATACTCTTTTGTGTATAATTTATTAATTTATTTAAGTGAGCCACAACTGTTATTTTAATTTAGCATGTATTATTGTATTTTCATATTTTTATACAAGGATGTAACAACCACAGTGGAACATGTATAAAATTATGTATTTCAAGTATTTTAAAATACATTATTTAATTGTTTTAATTTGAGTCGCATGATAATTTTGTTATGTATTTATTTTCACAAGAATAAAACCATTTTAATTTTGATGAAGTCTGTGATGTAATTTGTGGGGTGAAAGATATTTAGCGTAATATGGATAGTTTTATGTGTGCCTGTTTTAATCCACCTGGATCTGTGCTTCCATTAAAATTGCTGTTGTTTTTACAAGCTTGCTTTGTCCACTGGATAGATTGTTTCCTGGCTGTCTGAGCTCCATACACTTTTTGTTTGGTTACTAGTTTACTCTGGTGCACTCACTTTCTTGAATTTGTTAGCCTTTTTTGATATGCTTGGGTTTCATATGGAGACAGAGAGCAGAAGTCAGCTTCTCTTCACAGGATCTAGCAGCAGCAATCAGGTGAATACTGTGATGGTGGATTTGAAGTGGATTACAGGAGAACTGACCAAACTGGTGAATTTATTTTCTCAAGTTCCACTGAGAACTAAGTCTACACATGACAACATTCTGACCATAAGGTTGGATATTGGAACTCAGTCTGCCAGTGGTGTTTTAAATACATCAATGCAACGGAAGATAACTGAGGCCAATATGGCAGGTACCATTAACCTGGGCACATGAACTTCCTAATACTGATTCATATCAGACTGGTGTAGCTTCAAATATAGACAGAGATTTCAATACTTGGTTCACTAAAAGATACTTTTTTATGGGATATTATGTTCAGTTCCAATATGTTACTAATTTTGGTGGAATTTTAGACTTTATAAACTTTCGGGAAAATACTTACTAAGTTGCCTAGTTTGAAGTTAGATAATTATTATTTTGCTGAGTGTTTAAGAGTTCAGAGCATCCCAAAGGGGTTACATTATCTGAATTTCCCAAATGGCAATGACCCATATACAACTTTTTATCAAGATTTGGTGCACTTGTTTAATAAACAAGGTCTTGAGCTCTCTGAACTTTTGATTAAATATAGTGAAGAGTTGATTAAGTGATTTAATGAAGGAACTTAAAGTTTTGCACAACAGAATTAAAGAAGACTTATTTCTTAAACAAAATGATGACTATGAGAGAGTATTCCTTAAGGCTGATAAGCATTGTGTGATTATTAGGAATACAAAAAGTAAAACACTTGGTAGTGGTGCTCAGCAGTATGAGACTCATACAGCATACCCCTTTAACACCAGTAGAATTAGAACAGGGAGTGTGATGTTTAATAACAGACACAATATTCATTTTGAAGCACAAGGTTTTGAAAATGTTGACAATTTTGGTCAGTTTAACAAACAGCATATGGAGGTACAAGCACAAGCTGACACAATTAATTTAGAAGACACTTTAGAGTTCCCAACACTTAGCAGGTCAGAGAGATTAGCGAACAGTTCGAGTGAAGTGATGGGACTTTTTCATCAGCAAGAAATATAGACTTGGTCACCATTAGTTACCCCACACAGGGAAAGCAGAAAGACAAGAGGGTAAGGAAGAGGGAGAGGCAGGACCTCAATATATTAGATACTACAAATACAGATACTACAGTTGAACATGATGAAATTTTTCTTACTCGCAATGATTTCAAAATATTTAATTACAGTTATTTAAATGCTACTAGTGAATATTTTTCTTTACTCCTTAAGAGTTTCATGTTCATCCCTACCAAGAAGTATGATCTGTTAGATTCATGAATAGAATTTAAGCTTTCACAAGGAAGTTAAATCTACCTATACAGTTCCAAAATTTTGAGACGGACAAGAGCATATTACCCAATTCCTTTTGTAAAGAGAGCACATTGATTCCAGTCATGAATCCTTTAGTACAAGCTTTTGAGATTGTGTGTGAAAAGGATTTTTTTCTTCAAGTCACAATGAATTTCAATCTTTTTTCTAAGCAAGAAACATCTTTATTAAATTATAACGTATGACATAGGCCATGTTACATTTATATAAATGAAAATAAATGATAGCAACACAATCTCAGTTGCAAACATTATACATTACAAACAAATATTTGTAGCTGCAAATATTATACATCAGTCTACTTCAGTCATTAGCAGACCGGAGTTCCGCTGTGGCGACCTCTAACTAGGAAAAGCCAAAAGACAACAACAACAACAACAACTTTTAACATATCCAGTCACTGTCAACCATTAGCATCTATATTACAACGTCAAACATTTAGATTGTCGAATGCCTAAACATCAACACCTAAATGTCAAACACTGCCCCCCCCCCAAAAGAGCAAGTATCTATCCCGGCAGAGTGCAGCCTCCCAAACATCTCTGATGCTCAGGTGAAGGCCGCCCTCTCCAAAGCAAAAAACACCACTTCCATGGGGCCAGATGGCGTCCCGGGTTGTGTCCTACATGAACTCCAAGAAGAACTAATCCCTCAAGTAAAACTGTTGTACAATCTCAGCCTCACTACAGGATATGTGCCCAAAGAATGGCGTACGGCAACAGTGGTCCCACTCCACAAAGGTGGCGCCTCTGTGGACCCTGGAAACTATTGCCCCATAAGCCTGACTAGCCTAGTCTGCAAGGCTATGGAGAGGATCATCATGGAACTCATAAACAAAGACATTGGGGACCTACAGACACTAGATCCTACCCAATTTGGCTTCGTCAAGGGCAGATCCTGCCTTTTGAACCTGGTCGACTTCTTCGAAACAGTCACCAAGGCCATAGATGAGGGGAAGGTAGTCCACACAGCCTATCTGGACCTCACAAAGGCATTTGACACAATACCCCACTCGGGCATCATAGATAAGCTATCCAGCCTAAATATAAACCCCTATGTCACAAGATGGGTCACAAACTGGCTCAAAGACAGAACCCACAGAGTCAGAGTTGCTGGGGCCATGTCAGACTCGAAACCGGTCACAAGTGGTGTCCCACAAGGTTCTGTCCTGGGACCTCTCTTGTTCAGTATTTACTTTTCTGAGGTACAGGCCAACGTGGGAGGACTATGGCTCACCAAGTTCGCAGATGACTGCAAACTGGGCGCCATAATTGACTCTCCAGCTGATACAAACATCCTTCAAAAAGGTCTCGCAGAGACGGATAACTGGTGCCAGAGCCATGGTCTAAAGCTAAATGCCAAAAAGTGTATAGTCATAGCCTTTGGCAAAAACAATTTGCCCACAAATTACCACATAGGTGGTAACCCATTAAGTACAGAGAAAGTAATTAGGGATCTGGGGACCCAAGTTGATAGCAATCTCTCCTTTGACAACCACATTGCCAAAGTGGTTAGAAAGACCTTCTACATAGCCCACCTCATCATGAAAGGATTCACATCTAGATCAAGAGAGGTAATCGTGCCCCTTTATTCATCCCTCATCAGGCCCATCATAGAATACAATGCCCCCTTTGGGATGTACCTTACCCGACACCTGCAGCAATTAGAAAGACCCCAAAAGTACCTCACCAGGAGGATCAAGGGACTCAAACAGATGCCATATGCTGCTCGGTTAAAAAAACTCCAGCTCTACTCAGTTGCATACCGCCTACTTCGAGGCAATCTATGCCTGACATATAAAGCTATGTCCAACCCAGAATTAATGGATATGCTCCACCTCAGTAAATCTAAATCCCTTAGAGCCACGCACTCGAGGGACTTGAACCTCAGCACAGAAATAAATAGAACATGCTGGAGGGACAGATTCATAACCCAGAGACTCCCTTCGCTCTGGAATAGAATTCTGATTCATGTTAGGCAGAGCACCTCACTGACTCTCTTCAAGAAGAATCTTGATGAGTGGATGGGGGATCGTAGGTTTGTCCCGGGGATTACTTCCGTGTCACTATTAGACAGAGGCACAGTAAACTAAACATTAAAAAGGGCACAGTATACTCAAATCAAGGGGTGGTGTAAGCCAAACACAATCGGGCTAGGCTTATAAATGCCCCAGGGCAGATAGCCTAGTATGAACCTATGAACCTATGAACCTAAAACAGTGAATGGCCAATTATGCAAATTTTTTCCCTGTGAAAAAATTCTCTTGGCCAAAAAAAAAAATAAAAAAAAAACAAACTTTAAAACCCTAACCAAATGGGGGGCTTCTCCCCCACACCCCCTAACTAAATATACCAACTCCAAGATCACTCTACATGGGGGAAAAGGGAAAATCCCTGATGGTGGCCAAGCACATTTTTCCCTGGGAAAAAAATTGCGTAATTGGCCGTTCACGGTTTTCAGCATTTGACAATTAGGTGTCGACGTTTAGACGTTCAACAATCTAAATGTTCAATGACATGATAGGAACCCAACCACTGCATAGCTCATTCAAATCCAGCCTTCTCTTAAACTTCATCCCTCATCTGCATGTATTGATCCCACAGTTCACATTTTTTCCTATGTAATTTGCTCCTACCCCTTTCTAAAGATCCCAGTTCCAGCTGTTTTAACTCTGTTACTATCTTCATTTCT
This sequence comes from Protopterus annectens, assembly GCF_019279795.1. Lineage (NCBI taxonomy): Eukaryota > Metazoa > Chordata > Ceratodontiformes > Protopteridae > Protopterus > Protopterus annectens. Next base: position 996,071,535 of record NC_056746.1, on the reverse strand, counting down.
TCTAGTAAAGTCGATTTAGACTTTGATTTCCATTTTCTTGCAGTTGCTTTTTTGGCATCCATCATAATTAGACTCAGCAAGGCCTTACTATGTCTAGGCAATTCCTAGCTTGCATCATAGCTCAAAAAAATCATTTCCCTAGTCACTCCAACTTGCTCACCGAACATCTCCAATAGAGCAGTCTGCAGGGAATCTTTAAAGTCTACCAACTCATTATACTTCCAGAAAATATGTTCCCAGTTACTTCTTTCTGCCACATCACACCTCCAACATTTGTTGTCTACCTGAGGAAAATTTCTTTGAAATCTACTTGGGGTATAAAAGTACCTATGTAAGCAAAATCTTCAGATTTTGTTGCATATTTGAGAGACATACATAAATTCTCTAACCTCTCTTCCCAGTCCTCCCATATCTCCTTTGATTGATTCTTATAGTTATCATGCAATATTGTATATGCCCTACTAATTATTCCTTTCTTAATGGCAACTTCTTTTGTAGATTCTACTAAAGACTCTACCACTGCTGGTATTTTGTTTAGGACCCCCCTATTTCTTTCTCTTTGCCTATACTCTGATATTAATCCTTGATATAGAAGGCAGTCTTTAGCTTACAGTCCAAATAAGTACTTTGCATCTTCCCACTCTATTACCTTTCCCTCTCTAGTTATTTGCTCCCAATACCTTGGTTCCTTTGCCAGTTTTCTCCAATATATTCCCATCCCCTCTTGCCTATTGTCTGTATCCATATTTGCAGTCATCCCTATTGTCAGAATCTCCTTTCTCCATTCCTGTGTTGTCTTAGATCTTAGAAATAAATATTTCAATCTTAATCAAGGGAGAGTAAGTTTTTATATTCCTCCACAAAAGTTTGCAGGTAATTAAACCAGGTGAAGGTGGAGGTATGGTTTTGTATGACTCAATTGATTATGTTAGTGACATCTTCACTTTATTGCAGGATGATCGCATTTATTCTAAAGTATCTTAGTATGAGGTAAGTGTGGCTTATCATAAGATTGATGTATATTTAGAAGAATGTTTAACTGAAGCCAATATTTTACTATATATTTAAAAATTTTTGAAGAATACTTCCCTTGTTACACCCAACAAATATGGAATTCTCAAAGTTCATAAAAATATTTTAAAGCCTCCATAAGAACTGATAGTGGCAGCCCAGGGGTGGAAAACATATCATTTGCCAGTACTTATTGACAGGTTACTTAAGCCAATATTTGATCCAGATATTCATATATTTAAAGATTCCTGGGATTTTTTAGAAGACTTAAAACCTGAACTCTGGGATAAGAAGTTATACTTTTTAATAATAGATGTAGTGGACTTTTTTAAAAGTATTCCTCAGACTAAAGCCTTGACATTTTTCCATGAAGCCCTAGTGGAATATGAATTTTGTAAACACATAAAATTAAACTTATTATGTAGTTCATGGAAATTGTCTTGTCCAGAAAGTACATTTATTTTGAGGGTGAACTATATATACAAGTAAGGGGTGTTGCTATGAGAGGAGTCTGTTCTCCAGTCTTTGGCAACTTAGTTATGCTGACTTGGGAAAGAAACTTTATGCTCAAGGCAGAATTTTAAAAATATTGTAACGTACATTTACAACAGCTTGAGGATATCTTTATCTTCTGGGATAATCCCAAAAGTGAAATAACTTCATGTACATGTATAAATTATATGGACAATATGAGTGATTTTTTAAGGTTCACTTTCCAATATTCTGCACAGGAAATACATTATTTAGATGCTAATATTTTTAATACCGAAGAACATATTTCTACTTTAGGAGTTGCCACCCTTATACACATAAAAAGCGTTTTATAAAAAGCCAGTTCTTGAGGTTAGCCCATATGATTTCAGAGATAATAAAGCTTGTGAATGAATGTCAGAAGTTGGATTTATGTTTATTAACAGAAAGTATCTGACTAAATTGTTCCAAGATAAAAACCGAAAAAGAAACAAACTTATGAAATTCAAAAAAGCCAAAAAAACACTCCAGACTAGCTGTAAATAAAGTAAGTGCTTTTGTTTACTTCATAAGCAAACTTCATCAGACAAAACAATAATCACACCAAGCCCTTTATATATCCCTCCAAAAACATCAATGTTTTAAAGAAATGTAGAACAGTATTAAGGATTGTATAAACAAATATTGGCAGCTTAAATCGCTTCTTTCTGTAATTCAGTTAAAGTAAATGTAAAAGATATTCTATTTCTAACACAGTTCAATAATCCATGTAGTAATAAATGTTCTCCAATAGATGCAAGTCCATTAAATATAGATGAAACAAAGATAATATATCAGTCAAGAGATGTACATAAAACTGATTTTATTTTATTCATGAGCAGTCAAAACGGATTGGTTTGAAACATAGTCACAAGATTGTTACTTGACTTCTGAAGTTACACAATATAGTGGAAAATGGGAATGTGTGAAGAGACAGGAGTGGTCGGATCACAGACCCTCTCTGTTTATAAACTCTTTCTGCCAACAAATGGGGATACTTGGAACCTATGAACCTACTGTATGGAAAGTATTTCAAAGGACATTGGTATTAGAATATAAATCCAACTCTTACACCATCAAAAATATAGTTGAAAAGAACTAGAATATTTTTAGAACAAGTGATAAGATACTAAAAATACTAGGTGACAACTCTCGTTTTGTATAGAAAAGAGGAAAGAATATCAAGAACAATGCTGAGTGTCCCAGAATAACAACTTAATTTTAGATTTGAAAAATGGCACTTATAAGTGCAGATCTTGTAACCAGTGCAACAGCATCTTAGAGAATGAAGCCCTACTAGAGATGCTCCATACCCATAAGTCTAACTCTCAAACAGAGCACCTCACTGACCCTTTCCATCTGTGTCCCTCCTAGCACATTTACTTCCATCATCATTCCATATGCAGGAAACTGTGGGACCACAAGTATAGTTTATATTGCTACATGTGCTTACTATATGGCCTTCTACTTAGAAAAAACTGAGCAAGTTGTTAGAAAATGTATCTATGCTCACTGTCATAATATACTGAAAGGCAATATTAGTAGTGCTCTATATATACATTTGACAAAGTGTACAGCATTTAAAAAGTGTTATTTTGCTATTCTGAAACAAATAGCAATTAATCCCACGGTGGAACATGGGAAACAAGAATTGAATATAGGAAGTTGGTTTGGCAACTCAAATTAAATGCCACTATTTGTAACCCTCAACCAAGTTTAAATGGTGCCATTTCTTTTTTACCAGTTTTAAAACTGAGAGCAGCAAAACTTTAGCATACAGGCATTATAGTTTACTGTATTAAATAATTAGTTTTTAACAAGAACACTCTAGTGTGTATACTTTATTAATTTATTTAAATAAGCCACAACTGTATTTTGATTTAGAGTGCATTTTTGTATTTTCATATTTTATACTAGGATATAGCCACAAGGGACAATAAATAAGATGAATTATTTCATATATTTTAAAATACATTGTTTCTTGAATTGTTGTTAATTTGAGTCACATGGCAATTTTGTTGTATATTTATTTCTACAGGAATGACACATTTATAGTTCTGAAAAAGTGTGTGATGGATAACCCGATAAAGTAGGAGCCGAGGTATAAAAATATCTTTAACCCAAAAACTTCCTCAGAAACAGCCAGCTCTAAATAAAACACCTTGCAAATGATCCATACTCATTTATTGATTAAGCACTTCTTATAAAAGATTTCATCAGAATAGAAAACAATAATACATAACCCTATTTATAACATACCAGTTAAAAGAAACAAAACTATTGATTTATTCTCTTACATCACTTACTACCCACCATAAGTGAAACATTATTACAATAAGTTGTAAATCACTTTAAGTACACTTTAAATATATGTTGCTTGTATAATCATGTAAATATGTAGAAAGACCAGAGACTGTATTTGATAGACTGATATAAAAACATAAAAATTATATACATGAATATGTCTACTTGTATTTAATACAAGCCTTCACATCTAGTTTTTTTTTTTTTTTTGTTTAAAAATTGTTCACATGTTTATATGTGTATATCAAAAATGTATGTTTTGTAATTTGTGGAATGAAAGCTATTTAGCTTAACATGGAGATTTTTAGTCCACATGGATCTGTGTTTCTGTTAAAACTTTCCTTCGGTTTTATGAGCTTGCTTTGTCCACTGGATTAATCGTTTCCTTGCTGTCTAAGCTTTGTGTAGTTTTTCTTTGGTTACTAATACCATAAGGTCCAGCCAGATATAGCAGTTTAAGTAGAAGAGTATTTATGAGAGCATAAGAAATATCAACCACCTGATAACATATGATAAGTCAATATGCACAATCTCTGCAGAAGTAAAAGTCATCTTAATTATTCCACATTAAAGAAAACTATTTGTAATGCAGAAGTTGCTGCTGGCGAGCAGTTTTGCATTTCTGTGCTTCACCTACAAATGTAATGCTTGCTGACCTTGAAGAATAAATATTCTATGTTATATTAAAAAAACATTTCACTGGTGATATTGCAAATAACATTTCCTGAACTAGATCAGTTATGCAAAAGGGAATGGCTGGCAAACAATGACAACAGGTCCAGTGTTACTAAGCATGTAGTCCAGGAATCCATTAAGGAGCCTGGACCAAATTCCAAATAGCTGTCTGGTTAAGTGATTTGCTCAGTGTCAAATAGTAGGTAGATGAAAGTGGAAAGATCCAAACTCTGCGCACTTACTACTGGAAGCAGATCACTAACGAGTTGAAGCTTTAGTCCTCTGCACTAACTGCAGGAGTAATAGTTTTTAACTAAATACAGAAATCATTTCCAATCCAATCTTGTAGAGGAGAATACATCACAGTAATATACAACAATGACACCATAATAGATGTTGAAGTTCAGGCTGTCTCAATAATCACTCCAAATAATGCAGACTATTTGACCTGACAAACATCAAACCCTTTGCAGTTGATGAAGGCTATAAAGAAGGTATTGCAAAATATATTATTAAAACGCAGCACAGCACAGTTATACAATATGGTAACTCAATCCAAGTCTATTAAATAATTAATTCATTATTTAATGTGACAAATAAGCAAAGCAATAACAGACACTATAAATGCTATAGCTGCTTTTGTTCAAAATCCAAGTCATACAAACATCTGAACTATTACTCCATACAGCATATTGTTTTGTTTTTTTAGGGGGGGTCTTACATACTTGCATGATACCTGCATTTCATTTTTGACCTCCCTGTGTCTTCTCTATCATCATGAATAGCTAGCCTTTCTGACATACTTGAATGGGTAATAAGGCTGTATTGTTACAGCATACACCTCCAGACTCACCAGAGCCTGATTTTGGGCAAATGGGGCTCAAAGCAATGTAATGAATCAACCCCCTGTCAGCAATACCAATATCCCATAGCTTGGCTATCTCTCCCCAGTTACTATAAACACTGTTCAAACCTGTCAGTGTACAAACTATTTTCTTCTTTGCTTTTACAATTATCACAGAAACTTGGATTTAAGTTAAAACTATTATTTCAGATTGTATAGAAAAAAAAAAAACACTGACAGCCATTTTCTAAACAAAACACTCTCACATTGAAAACAAACTTAGCATGAAAAACTAAAACATCTCTTCCCTTAAAATTCTGGCAACCCATTAAACTAGAAGAGAAATGCTGAGGCTCATACTCAAAAAGCATACAGTGAAGTACTGATTAATGTATATATGAATGGTGCAGGAATTCAAATGTCAGATGTATATCACATTTGGTAACAGAATGGGACAGCCCACTAAACATGCCTTTTTAAGGAGCAGCCCATGGGTACTGTCAGATGAACTTAGCAGAGTCACACAGAAGACAAATGAAGTACTGATTATCAAACCATGTACCACAAAAAGCAGCTCTTTAACAGCTCATAACCTTACTTATCTGCACTAACTGCTACACAAACTGTGTAGACTAAACCCATTGCATTGCACACCTGTGTGCCAGCAGAAAAACAAGCCAAATTAAAAATGCATTCATAATTAAAATATTAACATTAAACTCGTTGATTTCATGATGTCCAATTTATTTGCAACCAAATAATAAACACACTGTCAACATTAAGGAAACCAAGGATCCCATCCAAAGAATGCGTCTCTTGTGTTGATGCTCCTGTTTGCTGCAATCATTTTTCTTCATTTACACCATAACTACTCTGGTTCATGGGTAATAGATACTAAGCTTGCTGTCCAGGGGACCACAGAGGAGTCTAACCTACATTTCCAGTTGCCCCAAAGCAAAATCTGGTAAAGTGACTTACTCAAGGACAGGACATAAATATGAGGCAAAATCAGATCTGTTCAACAAATTGCAGACAAATAAAAGAAGACTACTTTAAATCACGTAACAGGATTTGCATCAACATTATGTTGCAAAACACAAAAACTGTGAAACTCCAACTGACAGTAATCCTCAGTGATTTACCAAAGGAAGGTTGTCCTACCATGAGATCTTGCAGCTCAGAGACTTGACTTGCAGATGGCAAAACAATAAGCAAAATAGTTTTCCAAGTGATGAACTTTAAATCAGTCTGAAGGCAGGCTCAGAAGGAGATAAGGGCAATTTTTCAAAAATTTTCAAGAGTAAAGTTGAGATTCAAAGGAGGAGGAATTTAATTTTGAGGGAGTCTCATATTCAACACTCCTTTCATAAACTATTTGACCACAGAAAGAGATGAAACTGGAGGAAATCCTTGGGCAAATAAGCTGAGTTGGCTGCAAGATGCACCTTGCTAGATGCATAAGATAAGCCATCATTGAGTAGCTCACACAAATATTTTAAAAACAGAGGGACAGACGCCATACCAGGCCCTCTGATATTGGTTAGACACCACCTAGACATCCTCTTCCACTGGTAAACAGAAGATTTTCTAGTTGTAGATTCTCTTGCCTCTTTCAACATCTGCTGCACATCCTCATTGAACAAGTGCATAAAAAGTGTCAAGATAGAATCATCCAGACTGTGAGTAGCAATTGCTCTAAGATGGGGTGCACCAGTCGGGTCTATATTAGAACATCGAAGTTTCAAAACTTTGAATGTTCTAATATTGACCCCTATTCAGTGAAAGCTGAAAATACCAATGCAATAGAAAACCAAATTTTTTCCTAGGGAAAGAATTTGGTTGCCCGGTTCTGTTGCTTCGGTATTTTCAGCACTGTGGTGGAAAGTTATGGGTCGGGTTTAGGTAAGTGAGCAATTGAGTGCGGGTTAGGTTAGTTAGGGTTAGGGTGTGGGTTAGGTAAGTGTGCGATTGTGTGGATGTGAGGGTTAGGGCGTGGGTGAGGTGAGTATGTGATTGTGACGGACCTTAGGGTTAGGGTTTGGGTTAAGGTAAGTGGATAGTTAATGGTGTGTGTATAGTTTAGTGTAGGGTTAGGTGTAAGATTTTAGGTGTATGTGTGTGGATTGTTGTTTGTTTGGTGTGCTTGTGTTGTGTGTATGTGTTTTGGAACAGCAAATTTTTTCCCTAGAAAAAAAATCTCTGTTCTGTATGTTCGATGTTTTCAGCTTTCGCTGAATAGGGGTCGATATTAGAACATTCGAAGTTTTGAAACTTCGATGTTCTAATATAGACCCCACCAGTCACCCCTGATACTGGGTGAGCCAATCCAGAGTGTGTGGAAGTATGTGATAATTGCCCTTCGCCAGTTCCTTTAAAAGGGAGAATCAGCTTGGTCACCACAATGATCTTTAGTAATTCTTCCTGAATCTTCAGAAGTACCTTGTGTAGCAGTGAAATGGTCTAAATGCATAAAGGAACATTCCTGTCCAAGGGAACAAGAATGCTTCTGTCCTCCAAGCATGTCTGCAAGGATGTTTCCAACAGAATTTTTTCAACCATCTGTTTTGAAAGGAGGTGAACAGATTTATTTGAAATGTTCCCTGTATGTGCACCAAATCCATGCAGACCTCTGTCCCAAGCTTCCATCTGTGAGGGTCTGTCCAGGATTTGTTTAGTCTGTCTACCACTGTGTTTTGCTCTGATAAGATATATGTGGCCTAACGTTTCAGACAATGCTGTAAGGCTAGCTCCTGGAAAGTGAGTATAACCCTGTACCGCCTTGTTTGTTCAGGTACCACATGACTGTGGTGTTGCTGCAAACAATAATTGAGGACCTGGAGACCATACTTGGTGAAAAACGTTCAAGGTCTAAATCACTGCTAACATGTTCATGTGCTTTGCATTGTCCAAAAGACCCCATCCACCTTACACATAAACTCCCCTGTAGACTGTTCCCCATGCAAAGCTGATGAGTCCATCTGGACTAATTGAAATGGAGTCTGGAAGGAAAAGGATAGTTATGAATTATGTAACATCAGATCCCTCCACTACTGTAACTCTCATTTTGCAATATCTAGAATTGGTACCTGGAACTCCAAGGGTTGCAGGTGTTGGGTCAAACATTTTTTTTAAGTACCATTGAATCTTTCTCATGTGGAGTCTGGCCTGTGATGTCATAAGGATCATTGATGCCTTGAGGCATAGAATTTTGAGAAATTCTCTTGCGGAGGCAGCCTCTTGAGGAGAGAAATCCCTGAAAATGTTCTGAACTGTCAGGACTATGTACTCTAGTAGAAAGGCCATACTTTTTTCTGTCTAAATCATACACAACCATTGCAGGCCAACATCATGGGGAATAACATTGTAGAGACCCTTTACATCCATTGTTACAAAGATGAAGTTGCCATTAGACTCCAAAGAGCTAATTTTACTGAGGAAATCCCATGAATCCTTACAAATGTAATTGTCGTGTATGATTGGATGCTTTAATTTTTCATTCAGAAATTTAACTCAAGACTCTCTGCTATCAACAATGGGTCACATGGTGGGGTGGGGTGGGGGGGTTGGAAGCACTTATGAATTTTTAGGACCCCAAAGATTATAGGTATGGTGGGTGAATGTGCATTCAGAAAATTAAATTTATGTACATCAATCTGCTGTTCAATAAATAAATCCTTAAGGATATTCCTGACTTTTTATATGCAGTATTCAATTTGTTTAAAAAAACTTGATATAAAAATCATCTGCCAACAGACTATGCATCCTGGTATTATAATCTGCCTTATCCATAATAACTAGTCCCCCTCCTTTGCCTGATTTCATAAATCTCAGAGCATGATTATTAAATTCTTTAAGCAAATCCTTTTCACTAGAAAGCATATTGTCCACATAATTGCACCTTCTTGTTTTACTAAGGATGTCTTGAAAGTGAATTTCGCACATCTTTTCAAAAAGAGAAATAGTGGGGTGGACTGGAGGGTTAAAAGTACTGGAAACACTCAGATGATCCAAGGACCAATTGGTTGTGCCACATAATATATTAATGTTCAGTTTTCTTATATATTGTTTAAAATCCATAAGTAAATTTGGCAAATTAGCTCATTCATATGGTACAAAAGTCATACCTCATTCAAAAAGATCAGCACAATCCTCTCTAATGTCATAGGAAGAGTAATTAAACACTTTGAAGTCCCCTTTGGTATTAAATATAATTTTGCATTCATTGCTGGAATAGAAAGAAAATGAATTGTACTTATTTCCAATGGTTGTTCCTGTATTTAGAGTTGTGTCAGTGTGTTTGTTTTTTCGTGGATGGTGTCAACTGCACCTGTTGACTCCATTGGAAATGGCTCTGTATCACCTTGATTCTCTCCATACAAGGAGGCAGTGGAGAGTTTAAAGGCTCATCATCCTTGGGAGTGTTTGTCACTGAAGCCGGTCTCCTGTTCAGCTCTGTGTGGACGTGTGTTAAATGAAATATTACGATCGTAGGTAGCTACAGCGGTAGAACCAAAATGATTTGCCCAGGTCTGTGAATTGGAGGGAGGGGGATAAGCTGTGATGTCCAAATGTACACATTATCTCTTTCCATTTTTTTTTTATTTACCTATTTTTTGTAACACTTAATTGTTCATCAGTGGTCTTAAAGATTTGTGCATAATCAAATCTATACTGCTCAATTGTTAAATCATGAATAATAAGATTGTCCAAAGTATCTATTTCTCCTGTAAGTTCATCTGTTAATTTATTGTAATAAGTAACTGCATATACTCACATCCATGCCGGTCAAAGAGTTTTAAGAGGTTGTGTTATAACAGAGAATCTTTCACCAACCCCATGGGGTAGCGCCAAATTCTTAGGCCTATAAAGACCCTACACTCCTTGACACATTCCGTGAGAAAGGCATTTGCCAACTGCAGTTTCTTAACTTTTAATAAGGGATCTCTTAGTATGTATTAATCATTGTGGAAGAGAGCAGAATTAGATTTCCCCTGATTTAAAGCAAAAAATGTTGCTAGCTGAAAGTTATGCAGCAGGCAGAAATTATCTCAAAAGTGATTCCTCTGCTCCCACACATTCTCTTCCTAGCTGGAGGGGAGTTGTCAATGAGGAAATGCTCTCAAATCTCTGGGAGAGATTTTGTACCAGCAGTGTAGGATCTCCAACTGACTGTTACAGGGAATATAAGTCTGGTTCAGGAAATAACAACTGAGAACCAGTCAGTCCTCCTGCAGCCATAAACACAAAACAGGCTCTAAAACAAAGTTTACAACGTTATTCCCTATGATGTCAGTCTATAATGGTTCATGGACTACTTGTGTGATAAAGGTATCTCACAGGTCAAAATTAATACCTTCAAAACAGTATTAGAGATTGTCTTAAAGAATAATTATTTCATTTTTCACCATGAGTATTTTTTGCAATCCTTTAGGAGTTGCTATGAGTTCTGTGTGGTGGGCTAGTAACAAATATTATGCTGAAATGGGAAGAAAAATACCTTTTCAAATCAGAGTACATGAACTTCTGTAAAATGTACACATGCTACTTTAATGACATTTTTCTTATATGGGAAAGAGACTTAAATTTTCAAACTTCTTTGGGTATCTTAACCAAAGAACTGACTTCCTTAAATTCACCCTTGAAACCAATGTTTCCAGTATTGCTTATTTGGACATCTCTTACACCAAGGACGTCTGTCAAAAAAGATTTGTATCTAAAATTCACTGCAAACTTTCTCAAATACCTATTTACACTATTCCAGCTCCCACCCTTTTTATCAGAAGTGTACAGTGGTCAAGGGTCAGTTCATAAGATGTGCGAACATGGTATCACAATTTGAAGATTTTTTGGATGAATGTGAACACATTAGGTCCATGTTTCTAGTCAGAGATTATCTATCTAGTCTGGTCAATGAATTTATGTATGAAGTCATCAACAAATGTGAGAGGAATTATTTTGCATCTGTTATCCAGGATGAGCCCAGTATAACACATATTTGTCCTCAGTATTCCACAGTAGAACCACTTCTCCCATTCACGAGGCAGGGGGGGAGTATGGGCGTACATTCTGCAAGCCTCAGTTATATTGGTGCCTTTATTACGCCATACAGCATGGATAGTGGAGACATAAAGAGAACTTTGGAGAAGAACTGGGCTCTGTTGAAGGAGGACACATATATTGAATAAGGTGGGTGACCGAATATAGTGTAAACCATGGCTGTAACTTAAAGACAATAGTGGAACATTTTGGTACTGAGAACTGTTTTCACACAAAGAATTGTAAAATGGCAAAATGTGGCTTCTGTTCCATTTGCAAATTTATAATGGTATAATAAGAGTTCAAGGTTGGTAACCGCACTTTCAAATTAAAAGGCTCATTTAACTGTCTCACTAGTGGCATTGTATATGCTGCTCTGTACCAGAATTGTTCAGTATTTTACATTGGTAATTGTTTGTTTGTTTGTTTGTGTCTTTCGGCTTTTCCCGGTTAGGGGTCGCCACAGCGGAACTCGGGTCCGCTAATGATTGGTAGTGGATTTTTATGAACCGGGTTACCAGCCATGACGCACAACCTTCAACGAAGGCACGCCACATTCACATATGCCTCCACACAGCATTTTACATTGGTAATACTGAACATAAATTTAAAGACTGTGTCTATGAACATATAAGTAACATTAGAATTAACAAGGGAACAACCGCTTTAGCCAAACATGCCACAGACGCTCCAGGTCATTTTTTTCAAATTTGTGATCATTGAGAAAATAACACAAGGTGAATGTAAGGGTCTGTGGCAGCATGGCAGCTATAGTTAGAAAAATGTGAGCTATTTTGGCAACTCAATATCCATGCTAATAGCTGTCCCAGACTTAATGACCACACCTCCTTAGTCATTTACTTAAACTTAATGCTTTAATAGGATAAAATATAAAATGGTGGTTATTTCTCATTCTTCAGTTCTTTTCTATAGTTCCTTATTACTATATTTTGCTTTCTATATGAATATTTTTTTGATATTTCTTTGAATCTTTTTGTTGTGTAATAACACAAAATTTCAGAGCAAGTTTTTTTATGAGTTGTATGCTTTTTACATTTCTTATGCCTTTCATGATTTGTTTATGGTTTGTTATATCAAACTAAGTTTAGGTGACAACTTTCAGTAATGATTAATACCCATGGAAAACTATGTAATTTAAGCTAAGGGTAAAGACTTTTAATAGGGTGTATAGCTTTAAATTTCATGAATGAAAGAGGGTTTGGTTCTCATGTGACCCAGGATGTTATAAACTCCATTTCAAATGAGTTTGGACTTTTACTGTTTCATCTGCAGAAGTTTTGCATTTATTCAAATGGAAGCGCTAAATCCAAATGTTTCAACAGCTTTTGAGTGTTTTTTGAGATTGTCTCCTGCTGGAACCATGATGGAGCCTCTGCAGTAACATACTTTTCTTCATGGTTTGTAAACTTTGTTTTGTAAATTGTCAAGGAGTACCAACAGAACAGACATGCCTGGTCTGGAGGGTCTAGGGAGATTTCCCTGAAGGGGGGAGGATTTTCTGTCCACTGCCAAGAGTATCCTCACTGAATTATTCTCAACACCCACTTGTCTGAGACTATTTGTGGTCCGGTTATACTAAGTTGAGATAAAGCCTGGGGGTGGGTGAAAGGGGAAAAAGGGCAGGAGGAAGAGACATCATTTTGAACTGTATTTAAAAGTGGTTGTTCTGAGTCTTGACACAGTCATTCTTTAGCAAGAGCAAGATCTTTTTTCAGAAAGGGACCCATTTTATTTGGTTTGAAAATCATTTCCTTTTGGTACCCTGACTTGTGTTAAGTGTTGGATTTTTGTTTCTTCTGCCCTTCGAAGTTGGGCACCTTGTAAGAGTAGAAAGTGTAAATGTGAAACACTCTAGATATACCATGCATCAATTTACATCTAGCACCCCATTGTTTCAGAATCTGGTAGCAGCAGGATCGAACACACATTCAGAATTTAAAGGATCGTTCAAAATCTCAAGCCACACGAACACGTGGTGGTGTGGTACTAATGGACAGTTGGGATTATACTGAAAGAATGCATAAAAGTTTGGACAATGATTCCAGGTACTGAATTATTTCTATGAATGAATTGAATATTCTATATAAAAGAATTGATTTAATTCTTGAAGATAATTTGTTCCAAGGACTTATAGATATGGACTTGTATAACTTCTTGAAAGTTCCTAAACCTGTCATACCTGAAATCTTTGGTATCCCAAAAATACACAAAGATGTGGAGAACCCCCCAATGAGACCAATAGTAACATCTAGGGGATCTAAAATGCAACCCCTGGCAATATATGTGGACACTAAACTAAAAAAGTTCCATTTAAACTATGAACATATTTTGATAGACTCCTGGGATTTGTTAAAAAAGTTTAGCATGATACCATTCCATGAAGAATATTTTTTTATAACAGTTGATGTTAAAGATTTATTTTCTGTAATTCCGCACAAAGAAGGAATGGAATGGTTTGAAAATATGGTCAGTGAATTTAAGATGTTAAACCCAGATGAGTTTAAATTAGTTTTGGAAAATATGGAACTAGTGTTGAAATATAATTTTATATATTTTCAGGGGGACATTTACCATCAACTTGACGGAGTGGCCATGGGTTCGGCATGTGCCCCCATTTATGCAAACATCATAATGTTATTTTGGGAGAAAACTTATATTTTTCAATCTATGTATCAGCAATATATTAAAAAATATTTTCGTTTCTTGGATGACATTATTATTATTTGGAATGGCCCATGTAAAGTTGTGGAACATTTTATGGAATATATTAACACCACCACCAAGTTTCTTAGTTTTACCTACATGATGAATAAAGAAGAAATACATTACCTGGATGTTAAAATAAAAAAGGATTATATGAAGAAGCAATATAAATCAACAATTTATAGAAAAGAATGTTATTCAAACTCATATTTACAATATAAAAGTGATCACCCTTACCATTTGAAAAGAAATATTATTAAAGGACAAATTATAAGGGTGTCGAGAATGACATCTGAATTTAGTGACTTTATAAGGGAATTGGATTTTATACACGTAATGTTTAATGAAAGAGGTTATCCGAATATGTTTATTGAAAAAGTTAAGAAAGAAATAATAAAGAATCGTAACACTAAATATGGACCATTATTAGTTGACAGATTATTACAGACAGGGACAATCAATAATGAGACTATTACTGAAATAAGTAATGTAATAACAACAAAAGTGACTTGTGTAGAAAAGGATATACCACGGTTAATTTTAACTTATTATTCTGACATTGGGTGGGTCAAAAAAAGTATTAACGGAATTTGGAATATGTTCAAGACAATGCCAACAAGAATAAATATATTCCAACAACAACTTAGGTATACTTTTAGGAGAAATATGAACCTGAAAAATATTTTAGAGAGTAAAAATAGACAGGTAAAAGAAGGAGCATTAACTAGAGTAGGAACACACAAATGTGGTAGGTGTGCACAATGTTCCTATATTGCCTGTGTTAAGGAGGTCAAAATCCCTAGCATAAATGTTTCTATTAAGAGCTATGAATATGCCAGCTGCTACACTAAGGGTGTAGTGTACTTAGCTTATTGTGAGTCATGCTGGGGTTATTATGTTGGAAAGACTGAAAGACATCTAAGGAATCGCAAATATGAACATATTAGAGACATAAATAGAAGAAATGAGAACAATGCAATTTATAGACATACATCCATTTGTCAGAATATGAACTTAATTTTGGGTCCTTGAAGTAGTGAAACAGAAAACAAAAAGAAAGGAAAGGAGATTGGGAGACATTCCTGGAGTATCGCGAAATGATATGGCAAATGAGGTTGGACTCTTGCGTATACCCAGGAATGAATGACCATATCTCGATAAAACCTGCCTTGAAACTACTATCATTGAATCCTAAAAAGAATTTTAAAAAGAATACATAAGTATTAATATTATACATGTTATACTACATGATTTTTAATATTTATTAAACTTTATTAATATGTATTAATATTTAATATTTTGGATAACTTTGTCATATTTGTTTACTGTAAACTCAACAATTTTGCATTACTTATTTATTACTAATTAATTTTATTAATTAGTATTTATTATTATTGTTTCAATAATATGTGTTTTTATATATTTCTTTACACTATTTAAGGGTATTACATATTCACCACATCTAGTTTTAGCCTTCATAATTATTACTATCTGGTATTTATTTATTTATTTATTCAGATATTTATTATAGTTTTGTGTATATATACATAATATACATAATATGATTTTATTATGCCGACAGGGCTATATGAACTTCAACAATGGTATTTTAACAATGGTTTTTTAATGTGAGATATATATATTTATATACATAAATTTATTTGGATTGGATTAATAACATAATTGATTTGAATTTTATTAATTGAATCATTGAATTTTTTGGGAGCATATTTAAAGAATGTGATATGCTTGTATTTTTAGATTCTGATGAAGTCTCGCGATACGAGACTAAAGCGCCCTCAATCTGTGTGTTTTATGTGGAAATAAAGAGCTTTGGTTCTACTTTGTAAGAGTTTGCCTTTCTATAGTACTGTGGTATTGGAAGACAACCTTTATTGTGCCAAACAGTGGACTTGCATTTTCGTGTTGGTATCATTCAAAATCTCATTTTTTTAAATCTTCAGAAAAATGCTGGTTTTGTAACCAAGCAAACTTTCTTAACACAACAGAATTGGGTGCATTTCTAAAAATAGTCCCCAGGATTCAGTAAGCTCTGCACGAAGTGCAGGTATAGTGCAAGAGCTGCTGCAGGCAATATGACCGACGAGCGATCCAGGAACGAGTTCCCGGGACGTGCATGAGCGGTCCTACACTATTCCTGCATGGGCACCACTGACTGCTATATGCTAATTACCCCATTTTCTGGTGAAAACCATGCAAATGAGGTGAATTAGCAATCCAGGAAGCAGGCAGGTATCTATGCAGGAATAGTGTAACCTGCAGAAATGTATTTGGTTACTAACTAAATACATTTCTGCAAATTACAAAATGGAGGCATGACAGCTCCAAAGAAAGCATTTATTCAATGTAGTAGGCATGCCAATGGCCAAATATATGGCCATTGGCATGGGAAATAGTTGCAAAATTATAAAAAATAACTTTTATTTTTTGGGGGCCGATTTTGGCCGTTTAAGCATAGGGCAGCGGTGCACAAATGGGATCGGCCTGAAAATAAGAAAAAAGTTGGAAATAAGCTGTTAAACCCAAATCAGCATTTTGCCATGATAGTCGATGGCATGCATAAGACAACAATACCAGGGAATAGTGGTTGCTAAGGAGGAAGGCTCAGTGTGAGTGTGGTAACTATGAATTAGCATTCTGTCCTATGCAAATGAGGGGATTGATACTGAATCACAGAATTCCTCTCAGTTTTAGCTTACACCCAACCATGTAGGTGCAGCAACACCATGGTATAAGTATAAGAGGTGCATGACCTCATGATGGGGAATGTCATGCATGCTGTAAGCTTATTGGAGCTCTGTGGCCTGTGTTTGACCTTAGCTAAGCACAGCTAAGGAAGGGGGTGTATCTGAGGCTGCCTAGCAATGTTTACATTGCCTAAACGGGTGTGTGCACCACACACCGGGTTTTAAACAAAACAAAAAAAACACAGGAAATAG
The DNA here is from genome assembly GCF_019279795.1 of Protopterus annectens. Lineage (NCBI taxonomy): Eukaryota > Metazoa > Chordata > Ceratodontiformes > Protopteridae > Protopterus > Protopterus annectens. The sequence continues at coordinate 996,054,471 of NC_056746.1, read as the reverse complement.
CAGCTCTGTTCACATCTGAGCACTGGGTATGCACGGTGCACCTCAGGGCTTAAACGGGAAGGTAATGGGAAGGGAAAACAGCAGTAGGAAGGCAATCAAGGAGAACTAGCATAGCTGGCAGGTGAAATGTATCAGAATCAGCCAATTACATAGGCAGCAGCCCAGCACATTACTATAAACTATGCAAACACCTTTCACTCTGGTTTTACCCACAAACTCTGCACCACCAGTGTACACAGATGGGGAAATATTACCTGACAAAACTAACAAAATGTTAGGGGCTGCTGTCACTCTCATATATCAATATGTGGAAGAGGCTGAGGGTGGTGAGGATGAGAATGCTGATGACCAACCCACAGTGAGGAGAAGGAGAAGAGTGTACAGACCCAGGGTAACCTACCAGGGGCTACATGAGCTGGAGATAGTGGAGTGCTATAGGGTGGACAGGGACATTCTACAGCAAATTGTTGAGCTGTGCTGGCCACGCCTCACACACAGAACCAACAGAGTTGAACACATCCCACTGGATACCAAGGTATGTGTAGGCTTAAGAATACTAGCCACAGGCACCTTCCAAAGGCCACTGGGGATATCATGGGGATCTCACAGGCATCAGCATCCAGGGTACTCCACCAGTTCCTGGATTCCATGTCAGCACATGCCAGTGAGCACATATATTTACTCAACACCCGTGAGGTGTTGACCAGCAATATGCGTCTCTTCCAGCAAATAGCAGAATACCCTGAGGTAGTGGGTGCTATAGACTGCATGCACATACACATCAACGCACCACCCGGTGAACAGGGTAGGATCTACATAAATCGCAAGGGCTTCCCCTCCATCAACTGCCAGGTCATGTGTGATGCCCAGGGCATTATCTTGAATGTGTATGCTGGCAGCCTTGTAAGCTATCACGACTCCCACATCTGGCATATGACACAGCTGTACCAGACATTTGCCAGTGGGGAAATCCCATATGGCCACCTAGTGGGGGATGCTGGTTATACACTGGAGCCATGGCCGATGACACCCAGCAGAAATGCACACACACACCCGAACAAGAACTCCATAATGAGGCACACGCACAAACAAGAAACATAATAGAGCATGTGTTTGGGATGCTCAAGTCACGGTTCCGCTGCCTGGACATATCTGGTGGAGCCTTGCAGTACTCTCCAGCTACATGTACACAAATGTTCAGGGTATGTGCCATGATACATAATATGATCCTGCAGAAACAGCTGCAGCAGGAACAGCACGGGGCAAGGCCACACAGCCCCCCACCATTGCCAAGGCCATCATAGGCACAGAGGGACTTGGAGGAGGAACAACCTGAGCCTGCCCATGTAGGCAGAAGGAGGCATGCCCAGTATGCCCAGGCTTTGGCAAAGAGGCAATGCATAGCATGCACATGGACACGGTAGGGACCCAGGGAATGACACTTCTCTCTGACTCGCACATACAGTAAAAGGGATGCCAAACATGACACTACCTGTGCTTTACCATGTATAGGAAGTGTGCTATGTGCATCCGACATAGTCAGCCCTCCAGCACTGCCCTCAGTACTGGCACAGCCACAAGGTAAGTTACTCTTCCTATCAATTGCTGAATGGAGTAGTATGTTCTGCTAGTTGTATCTGTTGTATGGATGTGAGCATGCAAGGGAATCGGGTGGCTGAATGGGATGGCAGCAGATAGTGGACACTTATATGGGCAGCATGAAATCCATAACAAATACTGGTGTCAACAAAGTAAGCTGTACTAGACAAGGTGACAAATCCCACTGCAGTACATGTAGTGGCCCAAATGTGTGTCCATTGGACACACACATTCATGTCAGTGAGGCTCACATACCCAACACCAGCCTCAGCCAGCAGGACAGGTGTAGATGACCATAAAGAAAGGCTGTGCTAAGGCCTCCAATTTATAGCAATGGTAAACAGCCCCCCTCCAGACCTACACAGACAGACTACAACAGGTCTGGCAGTTGTATGTTAGTTCTGAATTTTAAGAAGTCTGAAACTGAAATGTACTCTACTGATATGACTCTAATCTGCATTATAAGTCAGAATACAGAACGATATGGAACCCAACGTACCTGAAATACCAGTACAGTCATAGCAAATGTTTAAAGTCATCATGTGTGCCCCCCCCCACAATCCTATGTCGAAATGCAGTAACATGTACGTGTGGGTTTAATAACAGTGGAGCACAGATTACCTGAACTGGCCCAATTTACAGGATAGATTGTTGCATGTGTACAATAGGCAGGGATCCATGTGTTAGGTTATTGTGTGTTCAACATTATCTGGAAGTGGTCAGCATGTAGGCATGGAGGGTTGTGTCTCATGGCCTATGGCCAGTACTGTTGATGACAGGGCCATGTTCTGACAAATGCAGTGCCAACCACAATGCATGTCAACAATACCCATGTCAGCAGTCATCCATACTCACTGTCCAGATGTCAATATCTGTCACTGTCTGAAATATGGACATGCCATGAATGTGGGCCTAGACATGCACACAGTACACAGGTGGAAGTACCCTAGACAGAGTACATAAAATGTAACTGTCAAATGCACACACCTTTGGAATTGTACATACAGGTTAGCACTACATTAGTTGTCTGTGTAGTATGGAATACTGATGTAGTCTGGCCAATCAGTGGCAGACCACAAAAGGCACAGTTATGAAGTAATGAGAGACTGCCTATGTCCTCGCACAAGGTGGCATAAGGGGAATGTCCCAGTTATATCTGTGAGTCAGCTGCAAGAAGCTTCCATATCGCACATGCACTCACTTCACCCCACCATCAGCCACAGTTTTATCACAGGTCATATCCCTGCTGTTGGGAATGAGTACAGTATGACCCCCACTTCTGTATGGGAATCCCCACAGAATGCAGCATGCTGAAGAGGTGTCCCATGCAGGTGTGTCCCTAGCTGTAAGCAGCATCCTGCCAGCATCCAGACCAATGTATTAATATGGACAGGAACTATTGCCATTAACACCTCATACACTCACCCTGTCACCCTAGAGGATTCCAGTGGCTTGCAACCTGGGAATGTAGGAGTGACAGAATGCACTGGCCTGCTACAGATGGCCTGCATCACTACCAAATGGCCTACAGTCCTCTGTCAAAGGTCTGTGCCTCACCCGTACTGCCAATATATGGTATCTCATGGGGTCCCAACTAACAACATAATGCAGTCAACAGAACACAAATGCAAGGCCATGTTTACAAATCCCAGTAGAATGCCCACCATGTCCTACTGCATGAACTGTGGACCAACCCGTAAATACCGCTGGGATGAAGGGACAACTATAGGGATACTTCTCAGATATCACTCGCTTAATGTTAGGAAGAGGATAGAATAACAGAGTGGAGGGGTGTACAAGCATTGACATCATGGAGTGTGTGAAGTCTGAAGCTCTGATGTGTACCCATACTATCCCTGCCTGCAATCCCAGTAATGGGTGGCTCAAACCTGTTTGTAAACCACAATGTGAAGGGGGACTGACCAGATATATGAGCCCTGCCTCTGTGTAACCTGGGTGAATGTGTACAGCTGATAGGTATGGCCACAGCAGGATATGATCATTCTGCTATGTCGATATATGTAAAAGCAGGGGATCCTCAGCCACCACAGTACCAAGGTGCTGGACCATTTACACAGACCCATCAGCAAGTGTCTGCAGCTACCCCTCCAGAATGGCATGAGTGTGCAAGAATATGTAGGCTGCAGACCACATACTGGACACAGCTTCATTCATCTTGTATTTCCCAGGAAATAACTGTGAGGAAATAAGTATATCTGTCAGTAGATGATGACATAATACATCACAGTGTGAAACAGTACATATGTATGAATATCTCTGCTAACACCAACCATGTAACACAAGTAGCACAGACACAATAGTTACAGTATTCCATTATCTGTCACCCATTGTGACTCCATACTGTCAACCTATCTACAGATATCCTGCAGAAACAGGTTGCTAGCTGTAGGTGTAGAACACCAAACTCTGGAATGGAGTACAACCTACCTGGAATGGATTCACATACTCAATACAGAAGGTCATACTGGGCATGCTCCTACACTTAGAGAAATGAAGCCCATATCTGACAACACAGTGAAGCCCATATCTGACAACACAGTGGACTATACATATCTGTCAGTCACAGATGTCTGTGCACCCACATCATAATGTACACCATTCATGCTTTGCACACACATTGGATAGGAATGCACACACATATCCAAGGCCAACACACTATAATATGTTAAACATACACACATAGAGATGTGGGGAAGAGAGAAACAGACAGTGAGAGACAGATTTCCATCATGAGGCCTGTCCCACCCACCACACATCCAATTGGCCAATATCACATGATGTGCCAATGTCAATCACTGTAGACATTGCTTTTGGTAGCCCTCAGTCCCATAGTGTCTGTGGTGCTTGTGATAACTGTGTAACACGACAGTACAAATCAGTATTCATCTAGCATTTCTATACCCAGTGCTGCCAAATGCAAAGTTGTGTGTGACTGAGTGTGTGTGTGTTTCCAGAGGAATGGTTTATGGACCATTCATACACACTGCACTTCTCATTGCCCATGTTAGCACTCCTGCTGATGTCAGTCACCTTGAAATAACCCTCTGGCCAAATCTCAACCCTATAAACTGCATGGCACTTGTGATATGTGTGTAATACTGTAGTGTAGAAAACTAGTTAGGTAGGAGTTCTAATCCCAGACATGGCAACAATGAAACTGTGTGTGTGTGTGTGTGTGTGTGTGTGTGTGTGTGTGTGTGTGTGTGTGTGTGTGTGTGTGTGTGTGGAGATGAATGATTTTGAGGCCATTCACAGTCACTACACCTCCCATTGCCCTACTTTAGCATGTCTGCTGATGTCAGTTACCTTGAAATAACCCTTTGGACAAGTGCCACCCCCATATGCTCCATGGCACTTGCGATAACTGCATAATGCTATAGTGTAGTATACTATTTAGGTAGGAGTTCTAATTGCAGAGATGGAAACTGTGTGTGTGTGTGTGTGTGTGTGTGTGTGTGTGTGTGTGTGTGTGTGTGTGTGTGTGTGTGTGTGTGTGTGTGTGTGTGTATGTGTGTGTGTGTGTGTGTGTGTGTGTGTCTTTGATGATACCTGATTTTATGGACATTGACACTTACTACTCTCCCCCCTTACCCCTCCTTTAGTACTGCTGCTGATGTTAGTCATCTTCAAAGATACCTGTGGAGAGCTCTCCAACAGATAAGCTCCATGACACTTGTTATAACTGCGCAATGCTATAGTGTAGCATACCTGGTTAGGTAGGAGTTCTAATTCCAAAGATGACAACTGTGAAACTGTGTGTGTTTGAGTGAGAGAATGTGTGCGTCTTTGATGATACTTGATTTTATGGACATTCACACTTACTACTCTTCCCTTACCCCTCCTTTAGAACTGCTGCTGATGTTAGTCACCTTCAAATATACCTGTGGAGAGCTCTCCAATATATAAGCTCCGTGGCACTTGCAATAACTTTGTGATACTATAGTGTAGTTGTTGTGTCTTTTCGGCTTTTCCCGGTTAGGGGTCACCACAGCGAAACTCCGGTCCGCTAATGATTGGTAGTTGAGTTTTACATGCCTAGTTACCAGCCCTGATGCACAACCTTCAACAAAGGTACACCCATTCACACATGTCTCCACGCAGAAGACGCTCTAGCTGAGAATTGAACTGGACAGCATCTTACTGCGAGGCAACAACGCTACCTCAGCACCACCATAGGAGTTCTAATCCCAGAGATGGCAACTCTGTGTGTGTGCGTGTGTGTGTGTGTGTGTGTGTGTGTGTGTGTGTGTGTGTGTGTGTGTGTTTGTTTGAGAGAGTGTTTGTGTCTTTGATGATACCTGATTTATGGACATTCACACTTACTACTCTCCTATTACCCCTCCTTTAGCACTGCTGCTGATGTTAGTCACCATCAAAGATACCTGTGGAGAGCTCTTCAACATATAACCTCCATGGCACTTGCGATAACTGTGTAATACTATAATGTAGCATACTAGTTAGGTAGGAGTTCTAATCCCTGTGATGGCAACTGTAAAACTGTGTGTGTTTGTGTGAGAGAGTGTGTGTGTCTTTGATGATACCTGATTTTATGGACATTCACACTTACTACTCTCCCCTTACCTCTCCTTTAGCACTGCTGCTGTTAGTCACCTTCAAAGTTACCTTGGCACAGCTCTCCAACATGTAAGCTCCATGGCGCATGCCATAAATGTGGAACAATGTAGTAGCAGTAACTACATAGGTATGGGTTTGAATCTCATCTGTTGCAAGTGTTTGTGTGTGTACATATATATGTCTGTACCTCAAAGATTTTGGCCCCATTTACACCCAGTACACATCTCAGAGCCTGACTTTAGCAGTCCTGCAGATATCATCCACCTTAGAAGTACCTGTTGCCAACCCTAAACCATGTAAGGTCAGTGGTGCATGTGGTAAATGCGTAACATAATGGTCCATAAAGTTTGTTAGATAGAGGTTTGAACCTCACCCCTGGCAAATGCAAATGTGTGTATAGGGTAGAATTATTTTTGGGATCTCTCACCCACTTCATCACCCAATGCCAGTATTTACAAGGGCTGGTGATGTTCCTCACCTTAGAAGTACCTTGGGACAACATCCATCCTATAAGCTCCGTGGCGTGTGCGATAAATGCAGTACACTATAGTAGCAGTACATAGCTAGGTAGGGGGTTGAATCTCTGTACTGGCAAGTGTGTGTGTCTGTCATCAGTATCCTGTGTGAAGGTTGCTGTGTTTGTGTAATAACAGCATCCATTGTGGGGCGAGTTTTGCTAAATTATTATGTTGAGGACCTTGTATAGGTCACAATGTCCACCTTACAAGGACAACAGATGTCAAACACCAGAGAGGTTGGTGTAGACAATCCATAGCCCTACATGTGATATTATGGATTGGTGAACAATACAGGCACCACTTCTATTACTCAGAGAACACTCTCCACCCATGTCTCATACACAAACACACTTGGCTAGGCAACAATCACTAAATTGGTAGTTCCCTGCATATTGCCTCACAGATAGTAACCACGGTGTGATTTTATTTTATTTTATTTTATTTTACATTTGTTAACCGGGAAATTCCGACTGGACCAGGTCCATTTTCAGCGGAGGCCCAGGGAGAAAAGCTCCAACATCAAGTTGTACAAATACAGTACATCCAGCATAATACACAAAACAGGTTACATCATGTATGCTGAGCATAGTAATATACCAAGAATTAATAAAAACACTCCAGGTAAAAGATATAGAACATGGGTAAAAAGACAATGTCAGTCATACTTTGGTAAGAAAAGAAAATATATCAAGTAAGATTCTACAGTTAAAAGTACCCTTTCAGATGACCAAGCCTACAGGGGATCAGAGCTCCAGCATGTGATCAGAGAGGAAATTGGGGAGTTAATAGTAGTATGGGTAGGGTTATGTGATACAAGGGCATAACCATGTACTAAGAAGGGGCGATTTGAGGGAGTTTTTGAATATGGATGTGGAGGGGGCAGTGAACACAGATGGGGAAGAGAGTTCCAATTTCTGGCAATGGTGTTGGAGTAGAGCGCTTTCCCTGCATTATTGTTAGCCTTATTGATGGAGAGGAGAGATTTTTCACTGGATCTTAGGTATCGGTTTGTAGTATAGATAGTAAGTAGGATGGATAATGAGGGGGGGTTTTCAGGATATTTGAGAATATTGTAGGCTGTGCCCAGCTGGTGATAGTTAAGTAGCTGTGGTAGCTCAAGCCATTTTAGTTCTTTTAGTGCAGCACAGTGATGGGTTCTATAGGTTGAGTTAGTAGCAAACTTGGCTATTTTATTGTAGCATGATTCTAGTTTGTCTAGGTCACATTTGATCTGATTTGGGCAAAGATTGGTGCTGCGTATAATAGAGTTGAGAGGAGGTGGCTTTGTGCAAGAGTGACTCTTGCTTTTTGTGAAAGAAAGGACTTATGCCTGTATAGGGAGCCTAGTTTTTTGTGTACTAGTTTTATGGTATGTGAGATGGGAACATCAAAGTGGAGATTATTGTCTATTTCAATGCCCAGAAGTTTGGTGTGGTTAGAAGGGGAGATGGTGGTGCCATCCTTAGATGTTATGGTAAAGGAGAGGTTTTTTTTATCTATTAGGGGTAAATAGTAGCAGTTTTGTCTTTTTGGGATTTAGAATTAGTTGGATCCCAGATATCCATTTTTCTACTGAGATAAAGGTATCTTGAGTGAGTGTATGTAGGGTGGTGGGAGATGAGGCGGAGCAGATCAGAGTTGAATCATCTGCATATTGTATGAGTGTGGCATGTTGTGTAGAGCATTTGAGGTTATTTGTGAAAATAGAGAACAACAGCGGGCCCAGTATAGAGCCCTGTGGGACACCTATGGTGGTTGGAAGTTGTGTAGACAGAGTTCCTTTCCACTGGACTGATTGTTGCCTGTCAGACAAGTAGCTTCTGAACCAGGCTATAGTAGAGGAGGTGAAGGATAATGATGTTAGTGAGTCTAGTAGAATGGAGTGGGAGACCATATAAAATGCTTTTGAGAGGTCTAGGAAAATGGCTGTTACATATTTGTTATCATTCCTGTGAAGGTTTATATAATTAGTGAAAGATAGAAGGGTTGTGGTAGTGCTGTGATGTGGACGGAAACCGTGTTGTGTGGTAGATAGTAGATTGTGTGTGTTAAGAAATGTCATCACTTGCAAGTGGATGCATTTCTCAAGAATTTTGGATAAGGGGCAAAGGATGGCAATAGGTTGGTAGTTGGAGAATTCATAAGAATTACCTCCTTTATGGAGAGGAATGATGCGAGATACTTTCCAGAGTTTGGGTATGTAGGATTCTAGTATGGAGCGGTTGATAAGGATGGAGACAGGATATGATAATAGGATATGATATGATTGCAGTGTACTACATGCCTGTTGACCACAACAGTGCCACTGACATCAAAAAGTACTTTGATGTGTTACAGCTCCTGACTGTGTGTTATCCAGCAAGTAAAAGGACATGGCACCCTGTTCCATCCCCACAGTAGGCAAATAAATGTGTACAGTGGCCCTTTTTCTGTGTTCCCCATTGGATGCCTGCAACAACTGTAGAGTCTGCAAACATAACCCACAAAGGAAATACCATGCCTGATGCACATGCCCTGCATGGACAGATGCCACTAACTCACCTGAATACCTGTATCATGCTGTCAATGTAGGTGCAAGCACAACCTCAGTTACATAGCCATAGATGAGTGGACGGTGAATACAATATCCACCCCTGGAGACCATTCCAGGGACTACACCCCTGAGCCACACTGGGGACTACTGTCATGTGGCCTGATGCCAAGGTATTCCCTTTGCCTAGCCTTGTACAGCCTTCAGACCCATTCACCTACTACACACATGTGAAGCAATGAACATATGCATCTCAGTACTGGCAAGTGTGCATGTGTGTGTGTGTGTGTGTGTGTGTGTGTGTGTGTGTGTGTGTGTGTGTGTGTGTGTGTGTGTGTGGAGCTGAATGATTTTGAAGCCATTCATACCTCCCATTGCCCTACTTTAGCATGCCTGCTGATGTCATTCACCTTGAAATAACCCTTTGGCCATGGTTCAGCCCTATAAGCTCTGCGACACTTGAGATAACTGCGTAATACTGTAGTGTAGTTAGGTAGGTGTTCTAATCCTGATCCTGCCAACTGTGATAGTGTGTGTGTTTCTGTGAGAGAGTGTGTATGTGTCTTTGTTGACACCTGATTTTGTGGACATTCATACTTACTACACTTCCCTTACCCCTCCTTTGTCACTCGCCTTCAAAAATACCTTTGGACACCTCTTCAACATGTAAGCTCCACGGTGCATGCAATAACTGCGTAACACTGTAATAGCAATACATAGGTAGGGATTTGAAACTCAGTACTGGTAAGTGTGTGTCTGTGTGTGTGTCATCAGTATTCTGTGTGGGTATTGGGGTGATCATGTAATGACAACATCCATTACAGATGAAAATGGATAAGCAACAATGGTCTACTAATGTGCCCTGGGGTCTTACCTGCATGCTCCTCATTCATTGAGTGGGTTGCACCCACCTCCACAATGCTATCTTCAGCTTGCTGGCTTGGCTGGCAGGTGGGTGCCCCAAGGCTGGTGAGGAGCTCCTCAGCATGTGTCAGTGGGGGCTGGATGGCATGACCCCCACTTGTGGCTAGCTTGTCCCTCCTAACTGCAGTGGCACACTGACGGGCGTGGTGGATCAGATCCGTGCAGTGATGCAGTGCCTGCTCATAATTGCAGTTATGCAGGCCGACATAGTTTACCCTGTGGATGAGCTCATTACACAGGTTGGTCCTCTCCTGCAGATCCTGGCCCCTGCGGCTGAAGAGGATGGCATGATGGACTATGAGGAACTGGAATATAGCACCATTTTCAGGGGTGTGTATGCAGGCAGGCATGCCCAGGACATTATACCTGGAAGACATAAAGAGGAAAAAAGGCGAGGGGACCTCATACAGTTGTCCACATGCACATCAACAGTGGGTATTACTTGCAAATAATCCAGACTATAGCATAACACTGTAAGTTATCATGGCTTGTACATCTTGCATTGCACTCCTGGCCCTGACCTGTCCAGTTCCCCCAATGTTGGACACATAATGGTATAATCCACTACACACCATTCATTTCTGTGTAGAGGGATGACAGTGGCCATCTTCCATGTGGATGGTGTGTGGATGGTGGCATGAATGTGTTTGACTGTAGTGTGTGATGGGACTGTGAGCACATGCCTGTGTTAATATAGGAGGCAAATTGTGATGTTCTCATGCCCCATTGAGACTTGCTGTTGTTACCATCAGATGGCATTATGTCCATGCTCACCATTGATGTGGGCAGGAGTGTGGGTGATGTGTATAGCCCTCTGTACTACTGTTGTGGACAGGGTGCCACTGTTCCTGCCTATCCTGTCTGATGCAGGCTGCCTGTATCCATGACATGTGTGTATGAGGTGTGCTTAACCCCCAGTACAGGTTGACTTGTGTTACTGGCTCTGAGACTGCTTACATATGTGTAGACATGGTTACAACTGGCCTTGGTGGTTTGCATATGTCTGATTTCTAATCATAGTCAGCCTTACAGGAGGTCACCTGTGAACCTACATGCTTGCTCAGATAGAGGTGCACTTGCTTCCAAGTTGTGGTCATCACCTATGTGTCCCTGTACAGGCACTATAGCAATCCATTATGTGCTTTGAGTCTTGGTGGTGTCCACCAAGTGGTGGAGAATGGTTGTACAGGTAAGGTACTGCTGATTCCATAAAGCTACAATGGATATGAAGTGTACACACCCCTGATACCATGCATGGCACTTGTGCAATTGGAACATGACCCCACACAAGCACATGTCAACACAATCCCCGCCTGTGATGTGCCCTACAGCCTGCTCTGTTCAATAGGGAACATAACAACCTGTCCTGTGGAAACATATAGATTCATAGGTTCATAGGTGTGTACTTGGCTAATGGCCTTGGAGCCTTTACAAGCCTAGCCCATAGGATTACCCTGGCATCATGCCACCCGACCTTAGTTCCCAGTGCCTCTGTCGAGTAAAGCCACTGGAGTGATCCCTCTGGTGAATTTTCTATTTCCCATCCACTCATCAAGATTTCTCTTGAAGAGGGCCAGTGAGGTGCTCTGCTTGACATGTATGGAAAGTCTATTCCATAGCACAGGCAGTCTCTGGGTTATGAACCTATCCCTCCAGCATATGGGAAGTAATACTCAGTACAGTAAGCCAGTTGAATGTGTGTGCTCACCCTAACACTGGTATGTTGTGTAAACACCTGCTGAGATGATTACTGCATCCAGTTGTCTTGGTTTGTACTCTAATGTCATATCAGATCTTCACTTGGCAATGGTTGCTCACCTTCCATGAAACAGCTTTGTTTATTTTTAAATAGAATTTTACAGGTTATGGGTCACATTTAAGGTATGAAACATTTTGACGTAACTTCCTGTGGTCTCATTGGCATACAGCACACAGACCTGGGATTCCAACAGGGATGTGTACACTTTGATATCCAGTGTATATAGGTGTTGATATAGCTGTTAGTGGTAGGTATGGACAGTGGGTCATAACACAGTTGTACACTTCTGTGATTACTATATGATAAGCATGCCTACTGTAATACCCATATCAGTGTCATAGCAATGCAACAATCAGTAGCAGTACACATTGTATTTTGTTGTATGCAGTGACAATGTGGGCATTGTCTCTTTACCTTTCCTGTATGGAAGACATCCTTCCTGTGTGTAGGCAGTGGTGTTAGAGACAGCAGGTAGCTATACCTCTTACAACAGGGCTTATGCACACAGGCCAACTACATGTTTGTATAAGGTTCCAGAACTATGGACAGTGTGTGAGGATTGCTGTCATATTCATTGAATACTGCTCGTTTTACAGGGTTTGTGTGTACATGCTAGTTTTGCATGGAATGCAGTCTGTCTGAATAGCTCTCAACTGTGGGCCTATCCACGTGATGGCCAGAGGATTGGCTATTATGTTTTGTCTGCCCCCCACACAGCTCTTGTCCCTCACATATCACTGCCATTCTCTCCATTGATTGCTATCAGTACGTGGCAACATCCATTTCTGTTTCTGACTTCATATTCCTGAGTAAGGGTAGGTTGCAACCAATCCTGTAACACCAGCAACTTTCACAGTGTATAACACCAATATTTCAAATATGGCCCTGTGTTTCAGCCTCTGTCCTTTACCTATATGCCAGGCTTTGTCCAGATGTCATGCAGTAGAAGGTTGATAGTTAATGGTCTATCATTATTTAGTGCTGACATTCCTGCTATCATTCCAGTGATGTGGACTCTCACACAAGTTGTGGGGTAGGGTCCATATATATATATGAGGGCTACAGCTGGACAAAACATGTGTGACCCTGTACAGTCTGAAGATCAGTGTATGGAGAACACTGTTATATGCCCTTGTAAGACATTTTATGGGGGAGGGGTATTAAATGTTTTTAACCTAGGCTGTTACAACATGTGAGGGATATCAGTAATAAGAAACATTAAGGTATATGGCTGTGCATTTTCATATGTTTCACCATGGGAACAGTGGTGGGCTAGACCTTACTGTCTTGCACACAGTTCTGTTTGTCAGTGTGATACTGATATTTTAAGTTAAGCATTGTTATGTAATGGATACATTTACATTGTGACAAATGATACTTTTTCCCTAGGGGGTTGAATACAGAGTATAATCGGAGGCTGTTGAACTACATCTGTAATTAAGTGTTGATTGATTCTCATCTTGAAGGCAAGTGTGTTTTTCACTGCTGTACTACCTGAAGGCTTTAGCCTAGACAGCAAAGTATGTTATGTTTTGCAGATTACTGTATCATATGTTTTCTTTGAGAGTTGCATTAATCAATTATGTATTTCAAACACCTAAATGCTATAAGAAATGGCATAAACAACTGAAGTAGTACACAAATAAACATTTATATGTATGCAAACTGAGTGTGGTGTCATGTCCTTTGCATTGTGTGTGGGTATATGTTTCATGTAATAATTCTCATTTGTAAGAAAGAATCAGACACTGGCCATTTGAAAAGGTTGCAAGTGTAGGAATAATGACTGTTTGATATGCTGTGCACCCTCTATATATACTCTCTTTATATATATCAAGAAGTATATATATATATATATATATATATATATATATATATATATATATGTGTGTGTGTGTGTGTGTGTGTGTGTGCACGTATATGTATCATAACAATGTTTAGTGCTTCCACATTGTACATTCCATATGGTAGACTGACTGTTTTGCATGATATGTTAGAGAAATCATCCCAACATCTTACAGCTGAGGTGGCTTGCTGGTAACTTGTTATGGCTATGTTGTGCAGGGTCCTGGGTTCAAGATTTGCAAGTGTTAGTTATTTTGTTGCAAGGCAGATCAGTTTAGCTGTGGAGGAAAGGAAAATGGCAATATTTACAAGAGATCCCTATTTTGGGCCCTTTCACCCCTATTTACAGTGCCTTTGGTCAGATGTTTTGCAGTGAGAGGTTTAGAGTGTTGATCTGATGTCCAAATGCAATATATATATATATATATATATATATATATATATATATATATATATATACATACACATATATATATATATATATATATATATATATATATATACATATATATAAAATATACATACATATATATATATATATATATATATATATATATATATATATATATATATATATAAATACATTTTTTCTACTGTTGAATGACTGTGCTGCATGATATGTTTGAGAAAACATTGCACTTATCTACAGCTCAAATGGCTTAGTGGTAACTGGCTGTGCCTGTGGTGTGCAGGGTCCTGGGTTTGAGACTTGCAAAGTCTGATTTTTTTTTGTGTTTCTGGGCAGAACAAGGGCTGTTGGATACAGAGTGATTAAAGCACGTTTAAGCAGTTGTAAGCAGGTTTGCATGGGTTTGCATGGTGGTAAGCAATGCTAATTCCAAGTTAAATAGGCTTATAAACAGCCTGAAAAGTACTTAATCTGTGTAGGCATTGCTTAGCGCCGCACAAATGGGCTTAAACCTGCTTACTACTGCTTAAAAGTGCTTACTCCCGCTTACCACTGTGCTAATTTCTTTAAAAGAAAAGAAAATAGGGGTGATAGGAAAGTGGTGAAAAAGGAGACACAAAGAGGGAAAGACAATAGGGAAAGTAGCTAGGGATGTGCAGGACGAGTGTAGGGAATGTCCATAGTCTGTCCATTTCTTCTACAGCAACATCTGTGCATATATATATATATATATATATATATATATATATATATATATATATATATATTGGAGGTATAATTAGACACTCAAACCCCTGAGACAGGGGTGAGGACAACAATAATGTGTTGTGAAGCTAATTAGACCAGATTACATGTGTCCTGTGGACATGTGTGTTTAATGGACAGCTAGGTATGGGGTGAAATTTTTTTTTGGGAACAGATTCCCTTTTTTTGTTAAGGTGAGAGTGGGATGATGGGGAGGATAGCAGGTATATTTGGGGAGGTAGGTTGGGTAGGAAGACAGACAAGACAGTATACAGAGGTGGTATATGACACATGTGGGGGGTAAACACCTTGGAAGGGGACGGGTGTTTGGAAATCAGAAGCCCATGAGCCCCAAATGGAAACAGTGGCACTGAGGTCCCCGCCCATAGGTAGTCACAACTTCACCTTCACGGCCCTGCAGGTGGCTGTGCTGGGGGCTTAGCAGGAGGGCAGGCTGACCCTCTAAATGCACCACATGGCCCTCAAGCTGGTGTAGCAGATCTCCAAACTCCCTTTGGAGCATGCTACACACCATTTTCCGGACCTGACTTCAGGTGACAGGACACTGTCGATGCCCACTCCCAGGGGGATGAGCCCCATCCCCTGAGGCGGTTCCACCCAAAGTTGGTGCAGGACCCACGGATGAGGAGATTCCAGGGTGGGTCCCAGATGTGCTGGAGACCATGCCATAGCCAGATGAGGTGGGAGAGATGGGTCCGCTGGGACTGGCCTTCCCAAATGTGCCATGGTGTTGCAGTTTTAGAACATATGTGGGTTAGTAATAGTCAGCACAATCCAGCATTAGCCAGGGATCACTTCTGTGGCTCTGCTCATCAGGGGCACAGGAAAATCATTTTCTTGGGTGGCGAAAGCCAGGGTACCTTTTTGGCTATGCTTATATAGGCCCTAGGGCCAATAGCCTTGTACCTACCTATGAACATATGAACTTATAACAGCATGCATAGATATTTCCATTAACCCAAAGCACCAGATTTGGAACAGTTGCATAGCAAGCAGAACACATGCATATATGGAACCACAGTGGCCATTACAACAGCATGTAGGTTACATTGATAGCAACAGGCCACCAATGATAGTATTTCAACATGGAACATTAATAGAAACACATTTCAATATTTGTTGAACAATAGGACATATGTCCCAACAGTAGGTTTGGTGTAAACATACCCATTGATTTGTGTGTTTAGATTATTGTTGCAGATAAGGTGGGGGGGAGATAGAGATGTCAATTAACAACTTACATACCCTTGCAGTACTCACAACTTTAATGATGATTGCTCTAATCATTAAGCTACAGGTATTATTACAATAACCTATGGCCTTGGTTTGGGGAGTGGTATATTTGTAAACAGTGTATACTTCAACCGTCTTATAGATAAATTCTTACATCTCTTACCTGGTAGACCTGTAGAGGGAATGTTTGTTAACACTACCTGACTGTTTCTACATATATTCCTAGAATCCTAGTTAATATTATGCACATACCTCTCAATCTCTTAATGAACACACTCTGGACAAAGCTTGACAACATGGGGGTACAGCTAGGGACATATTTTGAATATTGCTCTTATAAACTTGGAGAGTTGCTAGGGTAACATGATTTGTTTTAATATACATTTTCTAAAGGGTTTGAGGTCTGAAAATCAAATGTATGTCATTATCTAGTGACTACAATTCTGAGATATTCCCAGTGATCTGTCAGGGAGACAGAGGAGCAGGCCACAAATATGAGCCAATTATCTGGACATTCTGTTAAGTTAAGAGGTATGATTATCCATACACCTTACTACCACTCCCAAGATTCGAACCATGGCTGTGTCTGCTAAAAATACAATTTGTTTCATCAGAGTGTGCTATTTGGATATTGCTGTATATTCTTTTGGTGTTTTCTGTCTAAGTCTCTCTTGGTTGTACAATCTGACCTTGTAGTTAAACAGTCTTATACAGACATTCCTATACATTTTTTTATGTAGCACAGTGTGGGTAACAGTGGTTAACACAACATTAGTATTCAGAGAATGCACACTAAATGCCATACAATACCAGAGTAAACACAACCAGTCCAGGATTTAGAACTTTATTGCCAGGCAGTTACAGTTTTATTTAAATATGACCTGTATGGGACTATTACTGTCATATTGTCTGGTTTATTCAGTACAACCCATACACAGTTTTTATACTGCCAGGTGACTTTCTACTGCTTTATATTTATTTGGTATGACTACTACAAGTAGGATTGTTACTCACCAGCCTTGTGATGCATCCTTTGCAACCTACTTGCATGGGCTTCATAATTCACAGCCTGCTCAGCTGCAGCTGTAAGGTAAATAGAGAAATATTTAGGCATATCTATCAATCACATACACAAGCTGGACATTAGTAAACAGTTATTGATATGACTACTTACATACTGCTAGGACATCACCTCTCTGCCTTGCTTCTTGGACCCACTCGTCCAAGAGCTCCCTCTTCCTCCTCTTCAAGTCGGCATAGTGGTGCCTGACCTCCTCACCAGTCCGAGGGATACCAGTGGCACTGGAGAGATCATGGGTGAGACGGTCCCAGGCTTCTGCTTTATATTAGGAGCCCTGGTACTGGCCCTGCAACAGTCTCTCATCATGGTTTTGTACCAGGAGTCCTACCATGACCTTGGACTCCTGTATGCCCCAGTGCTGCGCCCTCGCCAACTCCTGCCATACTGCCTACAGTGGAAAGCTGCAACCAGTTATGAGCTGTATTCCTGCCTGTGGGGTTTAAATATGGCTGATTTCCCGACCTTCGCCATGATAGGATGGTTTTGAATATGCTGAGCTAAGCTAAACTATGGGCAAACCTGTTTAGCTAAGGTTGGCAGTGTTTAAAGGTGCAGGTTCAGCATTGCTTACCAATGAGCAAATCCACTTAGCTGAGGTAGTCATTGCTTAGCATTCATATGTACACAATGCTTACACCCAGCCAGCAAACCTGTGCAATGCTTAGCATTGCTTATTTTTTATTTTATAAACTATCTGCTGTATGGGATTGATTCATCATTTATTACATATTATAAATTTGTTTACTATCCCTGTCACCACCCAATGTGCTTTCATTACATTTATTCATGTGTGACTATACTGTATGGGGCACTTGTGTTTATATGGGGGTTTCACATCTTTATTAAACTGACACCTCACATCTGGGCCTACTACACTACTCTGGTTAACAAATATATGTTATTTAGTAGCTAATTATAAAAAAAAATGTTTATGTACTGCTTTCACATGTAAAATGCAAATTGGTTACAGTGGGGATCAAATTAGGAATGGCTACTTATAAAGCACATGCTCTAACCACTATACTATTGCAGTACTGCTTATGGGGGATGTCTCTTGCTATTTAACCTCTTGTGTTGTTTAAGGTGGACTAAGTGTAGCTAAGCAAAGGGCACACCCACAGAGCTCTGCTTAAACTTTATTGCATGTTTAAAAAAATTGCTGCATTTTTTTATTTGTACACTTCAGAATATCCATGCTAATGCTGAACGTGTTATTCTATCAACTTTCTGCTTTGTGGGACGATTGTCCCTTTTGGCTTTGTCCACATTCCTTACTCTGATGGGTTGGGAGGTGTGATCTATGTGCTTATGCTAAATGTGTTATTCTAACAACTTTTGTCTTGGTAGGGATGATTGTCCCTTATGGCTTTGACCAGATTTGTTATCCTGACAGGTTGGGGGTGTTACGAGTGTTCTCGCTCATTTTAAATTGCCGAAAGGCAATTCTGGAGTGAAGGGGGTGTGTATATTGTGAGAGCTCTGCTCTCAGACACACCCACCCTGCACTCATACACGGAACCGTGTCCGTTTTACAGCACGGCAGCACGCCTTCATACATATGCATGGCACGCTGCTGTGCTGAACAGGAATGGTCCCTGCCATGCAGGAATAACTTATTCCTGCATGGCTGCTTGCTGAATCCTGGGGAGTGTCTGCACATTCCAAGACACTCCTCAAAGCATGCTTCAAAACATGAGCCACATTAGAAGCAATCTCATTCATATAACATAATAGTTTAAGCACTTTTGTTTATCTTGAACTTCATCAGAAACTGTTAAAAAGATTCATCAACCACTTATAAATACAGTTCCAAATGATGTTACAGTCAAACAAACCAATCACATAGTTAAAATTCTACATCTTCATTGGTTAATACAAATTAAAGGTATAGGTACTTAAAATGCTCTAAACTTTGACTCACATGTAAAAACTTCATAAAATTTTACATTTTAAATAATTTTTACATTAATATTTTCATTGAGTCCAGGAGAAAAATCAGCTGCAAGAAAAACTTGGCATTTCAACTCCTGCTTTTCTAAAAAAGTGTTAAAAGAATCAACAAAAAATTTTTTGAACAAGAAGCAAGCAAGTAAGTGTCTTTGAGGATATCCCTATAGATGTCTTGATAGGGAATGATTTTGATAATGCGGTACCTTGTGTGGATCCAGTTACATGCACTCATGCTTGTAGACAGGCATGTGGGAATGGTAGCTTGCAGGAGGCCCAGACAGACCCCACAATGAAGCCAGGGCTGGTGAGATGGCTATTTCAGGGAGGGAGCTACCCTGTAGCAGTGAGTCTGAAGGTAATCCACAGCTGCTGGTAGGTACTTATGTTCCCTTGGACAGAGTGACCACAAGAGCAGAAGGGAATGGTAGTACCCAGGCTGGCAGTGAGGCACCACTGTCAGAGGATACCAGACTTCCTGTAGAAGTGGAGCTTCGAAGGGTCACAAAGTTAGAGTTGAGACAGGCTCAGATCTCAGACCCTACATTACAAGGCCTGAGGGAGGTAGCTAGGAAGGCACCTGATTCTCAAGGAAAAGGGGAGTCTGTATATTAGAACAAAGGGTTACTGTATAGAGAGTGGACCCCTGAGAGAGTGCTAGAGGGTGAGGTAATACAGCAGTTGGTAGTGCCTAGAGCCTACCTTCTGGTTCTTCTATCCATAGCCCATGACATTCCTTTTGCAAGTCATAGGGGCTTAAAGTGTACCAAGAGATATATTATGCAGAACCTTTATTGGCATGAGATTGCAAGGGACGTAACAGGGTACTGCAGGACCTGTCAGCAGTGCCAAAAAGTAGGCAAGGCAGGAGACAAGGTCAAGGTTCCTTTGATGCCTTTGCCTGTGATTGAGGAGCCATTTCATAGGGTAGCTATGGATATTGTGGGGTGTCTGAGTACCCCGAGTTCCCCATTGAAGAAGTATATCCTAGTGGTAGTAGATTATGCTACCAGATACCCTGAGGTGGTGGCTCTGTCCTCCATCAAAACAGAGGAGGTGGCAAATGCTTTGTTATATATTTTCAGCATGGTAGGTTTCTCGAGAGAAATACTGACTGACTGAGGTGCTAATTTCATGTCAGACCTGCTGGCTTGTCTGTGAAAGTGCTGTGGGGTGAAGCACCTAAAGACCATCCCCTTCCATCCCCAGACTAATGGTTTTGAGGAGAAGTTAAACTCTACACTAAAGACCATGTTATGGGCATTTGCAGACCAGTTTCAGAGAGAGTGGGACAAATATTTGCCCTACCTGCTGTTTGCATACAGAGAGATACAACAGGAATCCACAGGCTTTTCACCCTTTTAGTTGCTGCATGGGCATAGGGTAAGATGGCTTTAGATTTGAATTGTGATGAGTGGGAGGGTGAGTGTGAATCTCACAAGGAGTCTTTTGTGACATATGTGCTAAACCTTAGGACAAGACTAAGGGAGCTCATGGGCTTCACCCAGGAGAACCTGGAAGGAGCCAACAGCAGGAAATAGGTCTTGCATGACAGGAATACTCGAGCCTGAGAGTATGCTGTGTGACAACAGGTTATGGTTCTTATTCTTGTCAGATACAATAAGCTGCCAGCAGTTTCAGAGGGAGCCTTCAAAGTGGTAAGGAAGGTCAGTGATGTTAACTACATGGTAGAACTGCTAGGTAGGAGGCAGGGGCACAAATTTACCATGTTAACATGATAAAGTCTTACCACGATAGGGAGGCCTTGGTGCAGACTATTTGCAGTAGGAGGCAGGAGGAGTCTGAGTGGGATCTATGGCTACATTGAGCCAGCCAGCAAAGCCAGCCAGCAAAATACCAAGTTACTAAGGTGGAGCCTAGGTTTGCAGGCATAAACCATGAAAGTGCAGCACTGCAGTGGGATCACCAATACCAATAAAGATGGGTTCTCAAGACAAGTTATGGGTTAATATATTCTCAGACAGGCCCCTTCTTCTCAAGCAACATTTCTCAAGGGTCACTTGAAAGACTAGCTTGAGTCTTCAAAGGGGGAAGAGATGTGATGATATGAGGTATTGCCAGCTATGCCAAGAGAAGTAGGCAGTGGATGTATAACATATGCCAGCACAGCTAGCTGGAATTTTGTAAAGAAGTATATATCATTTGTATATAAAACTGATTTCTACAGATGTTTTTGTTGAAAAAATGTATTTGCAAAGTTACTTGTGATACAAATGTATCAACAGTGGGTTCTGCTGGACAGAAAAGAAATATACATGCATGTAGGAACTGATTGAATGTATGTATTGTACATGCTGAAATGAATATATTGTAAGAGAAGATACTGAAAGAGAAGAGGTTAATTACAGTCTGGCTGCACCTAACTTTGAAAATGTTCTGAAATTAAATTACCTGGCTTAGGTCATAAATATTGTATCTTGCAGTTCTCAGTGCACCCAGAGACAAAATAATCTGTACTAGGAAGTTTTCTGTATTGACTTTAGCAGTAAACTAATTGCTACTCTGGAAGGGTAGAAGGGTAGATGTTTTAAATTGTTTTATGACTTCAAGAAACTGTAACATATTTGAGCAAAACTGTGTGTATGCATTATTGACACACGTGCTAAATCCTGCCATTTTCTAGCAAAGGAGTAGCACAGGAACCAGAAGTTTGATGACCAGATGTATGTGATGTCATTCTGTAATCTAGGACAAAAATGATGTTTTAATAGTAGCAGAGTCTGAAATATTAGGGCACTCTGTTGTTGGAACCTGACATAGAAGGATCACCCATTTACTTCACCTTGCTTTGATCTAGTAAATGAACCAGGGAATAGTAATCCTTTAGATCAGTCAGGAAAATATAGTAAGATTAGCATGTGCCTATGTATATATTGTTGACTTTATTAACTTTAACCAGTCTACTCTTTGGACCTCATGTGTAATTTTACAGTATGAGTGTGTCCATGTACTTCTTCCCATGAATATTCACTAACATTTCGTTTTGGCATTTTTTTGTGTGACTTTCTAATTAAAAGTTCCAATGTCTTTGTAAATATCATTGTCTTTGTGTACTTTTTTTTTTAAACTTATGGAGCTTTTCTCCCCAGGCCTCCACTGAAAATGGACATACATCTAGTTGGACTAGCCCAGTCAACAAATGTAAAATAAATAAATAAAATTAGTTAAATACTGTTTTTCTGTATCTGTCCGAATCTTTTCATCTGTGTTATTTTAATATTTCTTGTAAATGGCACACTGGTATCTACTGTTTAGGTTCATAGATTAGTACTAGACTAACTGCTCTTGCAAGCCATTTTAAGCCTAGCCAATTATCCCCTGTGAGATTCAGACCCTGTACCTTGTGTTTATAAGGCAAACACCTTAACCGTTAGGCCATCCTCCCAACTTTTCATTGTGGCTTGTCTTTTAGAGAATATTTTAACCTTTGAGAATACTCATAACTATTCGGTGACTCTGTGGCCACTCCTAAAAGCCTTACTGCATTGGCCAAACACTATCAGTTGTAGTAATATTAATTTCACTCAGGATATTTGGGTACCCTTGTAAGAGCCTTAGAGTAGCTGGCTTTGGGGGGGTCTGGTGGCAGCAACTATCTTGATTCTGAGCAGAAGGGAGCATATCTAGTAAATCTGTGCCAGCCTTGTGTGTGTGTGTGTGTGTGTGTGTGTGTGTGTGTGTGTGTGTGTGTGTGTGTGTGTGTGTGTGTGTGTGTGTGTGTCAGCTGTTGGAGGAGAGAGATGAAGTACTAGTTTGGACACTCGGCTGAAGACTCATCCCTATAGCTTTGCCAGTGTGGAGTCTTATCGGGGATCCGGAGAGAGACAGAGAGAAATCAACCTCCAGACTGAGTATGATCCCTGCATGCTCTTAAGGGAAATTATGCTTGATGCAGGGTGATGCATCTGGAAATACTGGGTGTATCCATTTTTGTTCCAAGTGAACATCCCCCTCCAGCATCAGTAGTTAGAATTCCGGCTCCTTGATTACTGGCCCAGAGTGGAGACATCATACATATTCAGTAAGAACCTTGCAATATCCCTGACTAGTCTGAACCTGTCAAGGATTTCTTGATTATCAAAATTGTAATGAGTAATTCTGTACCTCTATCTCCACCTTCTTTGCTGGTGAGTGCCACTGGACACCTGCAGTTTTGGGTTAAAAAAGACAAGCAGCTGACACTGGGAAATAGTAAGATTAGCGCCAAAGGAAGAATATCATTGCAGATTGCAAAGTAGATAGAAAAGGCATGATTCCACCTTTTACAATGAATGTGCAGTTGGCGCGCAAATACATCAAATTATGACTTATTAGAATATATGGATTTGTATTGTTTCTCACTTACGTCTTATTATTACTTCATTTACTTATATTTGCTTGTGACCATCACATTTTAGTTTAAATGGCCATTATGAATCACATCTTTGTTGTGGAAACACAAGAACAGAGTGGATAGCCTTTACATGTTCACGTAATGACTATGAATACCATCCTGGCAGTTTGAAGAGTGACAGATTGACATTTACTTGTAAATGTTAAACTGCCCTCCTCCACAAAAAAAGTGCAATCAAATTTACTTCATATTCTTTTCAGGTTTAATTTCTTCAGTCAGAAAGTCACTGGCTTTGTAGATTGATACCTAGGTTTTATTTGGTTTCCTAGTTATAACCTCTGACCCTCCTTTGGAAAAATAAGACAAAATTGTTACTTTATCAGTATTACAAAACATGCTTGTCTAAAAATTAATAAGCAGAAACATAGCTTTCAATATTTTGCCTTCAGAGTTAGGGACAAAACTAAATATAATTGGGGGAAGATCCCAATTTAGGGACACCTTTTCAATACAGATATTAACTTAGAAATTTGACGGAAAAAGAAGATCATGAGGAATGAGTTAATGTGCTTTTCTTTTCTTAAGTAAAAGAAATCTGTAACTGTAATGATTATAAGAATTTATTGACTATATTACAGGGGTGTCCAAGCCGCATTGAGTGAACAGAAATGGTCTTGGGGCCGCATATAAAATATATCATATAGTTAACTCTTTTGTTGCTCCGGAAGGCCACAGTCAACCTCCTGGCTGTACTGTAGGTGCATTTGAACAATGAATAAACATAATAAATGCCTAATATTTGCCTTAAAATTCTAATTATCATTCTAATTCTCTAATCTAACAGTTAACTCTAACATCTTAGTTAATAAATATATATATATATATATATATATATATATATATATATATATATATATATATATATATATACATATATATTTTACAAATAAACAGATATTCACTACAGCGCTAGTATTTCTCACTGGGAAAACCATTCCGGCAGTCCAACTATGTAAAATGTCAACATCAGCAGTCCTACAATACTATAATCTACAAAAATAACCCAACAAATTTGCAGTAAAGTAGTAAAGAATTCACATTACTGACTTAATAAAACAATTCTGAATAAGCTAAAAGAGGGTCTCACCCAAACAAATAACTGGTGCCAGAAATATGGCCTCAAGCTAAATGCCAAAAAATGCATCATCATCCCCTTTGAGGAGAGTGATGTCCCCACAAATTATCACATTAATAACAATGTTGTAAGCAAGCAATAAGTCGTATGGTACTTGGGCACCCAGGTTGATAGAAACCTGACTGTTGACCACCACGTTGTCTCCGTTGTAAGGAAAGCTTTTTACATGGCCCAATTCATTAGTAAGGGTATCTCATCCAGGGACAAGGAGGTCATAACATCCCTGTATTCTTCCTTTACAAGAGCCATTATTGAGTGCAATGCCCCTTTTGATATGTGCCTCAGCAAAACACCCTGCCAAAAGAAAGACTACAACCATTTCTGACAAAAAAGGTCAAAGGACTAAGTTCACTTAGTTATCTAAACAGACTAAAAAGCTTCTTGCTTTCCTCTGTCTCTCACTGGCCCCTATAAATTTCACCATTGGCTTGCTTTCCAGGCTAAGAAAGATCCTGCCTTAAGAGATTTCCTCTACCTCAGAAATACTGGTTATATTTAAAACACTCACTACAAAGACACAGCCTTCACTGCAACATAAACAAGCCACTTTTTATGGACAGGTTCTTGACACAAAAACCTTCAACTTCTGTAAAAAGCTCCTCTCATTATCAAACAATGTAGTTCAGCAACATGATGGCTGGATGGATAGCCATAAATGTAGTCCTTGGGTAAGTAGCATAGCCTTCATCAAACCAGATGGAAAATCCACATACTAACGTTTCCCAGCTGGATGGCTAAGATCTAATATTGGTTACTCAAGTCTAGTTGCCCAAGAAGAGGGACATGTTTAACTAAGAATTCCATTTGCAAAATTATATTCAGTATACATATTAAATCTCTCTCTCTTATACAGACACACACACACACACACACACACACACACACACACAAAAGCCCCTACTTGTAAAATAGGCAACCTCAGTAATCACATGACACCCACTCACTGAATGAAATTGTCTGGAAGTCAAAATATCTGAAAAACAAATCATAATAGAGATGGATTCATCCATGTAATTTCCACCCACCAAAAGGACCATCAATAAATCAACAAACAACTGCTCGGCAAAAAGTAATCAATAAGAAAACCATAAACTATAATGCTACATACTGGTGTAAACATATAACTTGTGTCAATCCCCAGGTTAATCCATACCAAAAGATTGTTTCAGAGCTTCAGCTATGTACAAACAGATTTCTCCTAAAAACTTAACTCATTGATATTTGCCTTGCTGTAATTATAACTGTAAAAAAAAAATGTTTTTAAGTTTATTCTGTACTGCAATGATTCTAACTGTTATGAGATGTAATCTCTGCCATATTGCATGAGTACTACATCCATAATTTGCTGTCCCTCTCTCTCATGTATTATATTGTTTTGTGTTATTTTTGGAGCTTTTCTCCCCGGGCCTCTGCTGAAAATGGACCTGTGCCCAGTTGGACTTTCCCGGTAAACAAATGTAAAATAAATAAAAATAAACTTCCCTCCAATCTAAAGCCATTTGACTTTCAGACATTTTAATTTGTGCAGAAGTTACTCACAGACTGACAGTTTACCGAGCTGTAATGCTGACCTTCGCTTTTGAAAAAAACAAATTCCCAGACTTTGTCAATAGCTCAAAGTGTAGAGAGGATTATTTATTTATTTTTGGAAAACATCTTTAAAACTGTTAAATTGATTACACACCCAGAAACACAGAAAAGTTATTGTGATTATGTAAACCACAGACTGCTGCAAGAAATCAAAGTCACATTAGCACTCCATGCTTATGTCCGAACAGATGAATCATACCTGTCAATTCCAAAAGAAGTAAAGTAGCTTAATAAGAAGGTTATTTGCAAGGTTGCATGGCAGTTTATATTGGAAATAAGCAGAGATATTAAAAAGGCTCAGTTTTTTATAATTATGCCGAAAAGTCTTCCAAGGTAAATACAACTTCTGATTTAGTATGGAACCATACCTCTCAACCTTAGAGCAAGAAATCTGGACAAAGTGAAAAATAAAAGTGGGACACAGACCCAAAAATAGTTATGCATCACAGACACCATTAAAACTACTGTAGCTGCAAACATTATACATCACTTATAATCTTTCTATCCCATTATTGTCAGTTAAACATTATATGGGCTCATTCAGTCCTGCCTTCTTTTGCATCGAAGAAAACCATGCTTTGAAATGACAAATGCATTAAAAATAATACATAAAACACATTGCATCAACATCTTGCAACTTCCTACCTGCAAGCAACCACAGAGCTTTCACTGAAACTAGGGCTGCTTGTTTCCCCAGAATGACAGCTCTCCCTAATTAAGTCTAATGGTATACAATCTACCAGTATCTGGACTACCTGAAATAAATTAAATTGTGGCCTGTAAATTGAAAGTACACTTTGTTTAATTAAACTATATTTCTAAGCCCACTTACTATATTTTTTCAGTAACATCTCAATATCCATTTCCAGGTCACCTTACAAGACATTGGCAGTGGTAGACTTGGCGTCCTTCAGAACCCCACAGGCCCACGCTAATACATTGTCCATTAAATGTAAATATCCATCCACTGTAAATGGCAAGAAGCTATGTCTTAAAAAATCTACTTCTGGCATGCGTACCCAAGTATTAGGTTTTGAAACAAAGAAACATTCTCCACAGTCCGTAAGTCTCTGTCTTTAATAATCATCTACTGTTGCAGCACTCCCAATACATAAGCACATACATACACACTAAAATCCCCAACATTTAAAAAATGACATTGTGCCCACTTGATTTGCCAGTATTGATGATCCGCCAAAGCTAAGCTTACTGTTGTCCAATCTACCATTGCTTAGAACCCAGCAATGAAAAAACAGTACTAGGTGCAAACAGTACTAGGTGCTTTTTTTGTTTGTCTGAAAAAACAATACAACTTTATATGCTACAGTCCCACACAGTCAGTCCACTACTGACCCATTAACCCTAGTCTGCTGTCTCATTCTTACTCCCTGGAACTGCATTACCTTGGACGACTACTTTTATTTCCTAAGCAAAAGACACAAATTGGAAGATGAGGCAAAAATCCAGACATGCTTTGAAAATCCATACAGTTAAGAGGTATGAGTTCATGTTCAATACAACACTCTCCCTGTAAAGAAAGCCGCAATTTAATGAAAGTGCACTCTTAATGTATGATATATTTGTGAGCTAACTTGTTTGTGTTCAGTAGGTAGACTGATCATTGTTAGCCTCTTTGTGCATGCATCTCTCTCTCTCTCTCTCTCTCTCTCTCTCTCTCTCTCTCTCTCTCTCTCATGCACACATATACACACATACACACACACACACACACACACACACACACACACACACACACACACACACACACACACACACACACACACACACCTTCTACTTTCACGCACACAATTCTGCTTTCATGCATGCACTCACTCACTCCGTACTTGCCTATTAATACAGGTAATTGCTGTCCCTTTCAAAGGCAACAGCGGCAAATCCATACGAGTCCCTCTTTAGCGAAAACACACACACATACACACTGATTGTTCGGCGCAAAATAATGGCGTAAACACACTGACCCTTTTTTGGCTCAAAAACAAAACTAGATGGTGCTTTGGCGCATGCGCACACCAACATTAGTGTTACAGGTCACGGGAGCGAAAAAACACAAAACACAAAAAGTGTTTTGGGGCATGTGTACATCGATGTTGCAGTTAAGAGGTTGAGGGCCGCATGGAAGAGCTCTGAGGGCCGCATGCGGCCTGCAGGCCGTAGGTTGGACACGTCTAGACTATAATGTACCTTTTTTTCAAAAATAAATGTTCAGTTTTAAGATGGATGGACTAAAGTATTGAGCCAAAATTAGAAACATTCCTAAAACTTTGTGACAGCTGAGAAGTATGACCACAAAATACACATAGTTGTGTGTGTTCAGGAGTATCCATGAAATAGAATGTTATTATTTGAATATTACAGTATATTTCACAGCGCACATAAAGCATGGGAAAGTATATCTGCTGCAAAGTTAATGTGACAAAATGGTGGTAAGGATATGAAGAAGACATGGCTGAAATGTCAGCATTCTGGTAGAAATAGCTAATGTATAATTCAGCTGCTTGACAGCCTGACTAGTAACCATTAATAAACTTATATTGATGTGATGTTTTATATCCAGGAAAATCAACTTAAGTATGTTCAGAAACATGAATCTCACTGCATGTTAGGGAACAGGCAGGGGTAGCCTGGATTCTGCATTTCACAGTTTGGCTAATTAGTGAATTACATCATAATGTACAGCCTGTTCTATGCTCATTCTTCCTGTACATAGCCATACATAATCTCTAGATATACATCTGTTCAACCAGTTAATCTGGCAACTATATGGAGAGAAAGGGAAGAAAAAATGGCTACAAATGACCCATGGGAGAGTGCTACCATTGATTTTTCTGAGAGGTATGTGGAACTGGAGAGAGCTTTGATAAAAGAAGTCACAACGTTCTATGATTTGAAGCTGCTTGAAAAATACATCAGGACTAATGTTACACCCAGGGGTCTGAGAGTTGAACGTTTACCAGCTTTTGAATTTTCTGAGGATGAGTCGGACTTGTCCTCGGAATGGAAAGACATATCTATAAAGTGCACATTGGGTTGGTTAGGTGTGCTTGTTAAAAGAAATGAAAGAGTTCTACAGAAAGCTCGCACTTCCATTCTGCATTTGCAAGATAAACTAATTGAGGAGAGTTCGGTGACTGTTTTCAACAAGAATCTAGTTGAAATAAAGAACAGAGTATCAAAAATTGAAGCGGAGGTTATTTCCCGTAAGAAGAGAAAATACCTCCGTGATGTCAGAGATCATGATTCAGGTAAGCTGTTTTCCTGGCAGTACAGCTTTAAGAGGAAGCGAGGCGCTTCCCGTGAAGTCAGAAGGGGCCCGAGATCAACTTTTGGAGAGACCTCAGCATCATCGGCAGATGAATCGAGTAGTAGAAAGAGTGTTTCCTTTGAAAGTTTGAACACGGAGCACGAGACGCTCACAGAAGCCAACGGAGCAGCAGGCGATCCAGAACAGACATCGGCGCAGCAGAAAGGAAGAGGGCGTCGCTTTCAAAATAAGGGAAGAAGGAGATAACAACACAGTGAGACCAGACGAGGAGGGAAGCAGCTTTTTGAACGTTGTTTTTGCCAATGAAGGGAGTTTACAGCAGGACTTTGTGCCAGATTCAAATGTAGACTTTGCCAATGAAGGGGATTTACTACAGAACTTTGCACCAGATTCATGTGTCAATGTGGACATTTGTGAAGGTGAGAATTACAACATTTTAAATATCTCGGATTTATATATTTCCGAGAATGCCAAGCAAGTCTTGTTTAAAGGCACAAAGTTTGTACCTGTATGTTTCCCCTCTTTGGCGGATTTATCTTTGGAAATTAGACAGTTTTGTAGAAAGTTGCACTTAAGAGAGTTTTTCTCAAATCAAATTTGTTTGTTTCATGATAGCAATAAGGAAGGGATTGATAACAATGTTGAAAATTCAGATAGTTTAGAAAATGTAGAATGTTTAGAGGATTCCTTATTAAACATGACGCTGCATGAAAATGATTTGGTGGACATTTATGCACAGGAGGAAGTGTGTGAAGATGGGGGGGGGTTTGCCTTTAGCACGGGGTATGGTAGGCTAACAGTTCCCAAAGTACCTTATAAAAGTGATTTCATGCCACCTAGGAGAAATTTGGTTATTAATGTATTTGAGAAAACATTATTAAAAACTATAGAGGAAGAACATAAAAAGTTTTGTGGGGAAAAGAAAAAATATAATTTAAACAGGAATGAATGGAAGGCTTTGTTAGATTTAAAAGATGTTAATAACCAGTATGTATTCACTCAAGCTGATAAGGGTGGGAACTGGGTAGTTCTTCCTAGGGATAAATACAATTCCATGGCTCAGGATTTATTGATGGATACCAACACTTATCTAGAAT
Organism: Protopterus annectens; assembly: GCF_019279795.1. Lineage (NCBI taxonomy): Eukaryota > Metazoa > Chordata > Ceratodontiformes > Protopteridae > Protopterus > Protopterus annectens. Next base: position 996,023,746 of record NC_056746.1, on the reverse strand, counting down.
TACCTCGAAATCCATTAAAAGAATATAACACACTATTATTGGAACTACTGGAAAGGGGAGAGAGATTAGGTTTTTTGTCATCTGTTGATGTTAGAAAGTTGCATGTAAAAAATCCCAGGGTAGCTAGATTTTTTATCATTCCCAAAATACACAAAGATATTAGGAATCCTCCAGGACGTCCCATAGTCTCAGGCAAGGGAGGCTATCTACAAAATGTAGGAATATTCCTGGATTCCTTGTTGAAATGTCACCTGGAAAGGGTACAGTCACATGTAAAAAATAGTGACGAGGTGTGCTTCAAAGTTAGTAACACTGTATGGGGAGATGATTTTTATTGGGCTAGTGTGGACGTCAAATCCTTATACACTAGCATCAATAGACATCATGGCTTAAAAGCAGTAGAAAAAATGTTGGGGGATGGACCAAAGACATTTTTCATTCTAAGTTTATTGGACTTCTGCTTAGCATAATTGTTTTGAATTCGAAGGGAGGCATTTTTTGCAAAAGGAGGGCACAGCTATGGGGGCAGCTTTTGCGCCCTCATATGCTATTTTGTTTATGGCCCATTTTGAAAATTGTTACATTTATCCCTCTGAATTTTATAAGAGCAAGGTAGTTAAATATGTGAGATTTATCGATGATTTGTTATTTTTATGCAAGGGCATTCCGGAAGAGTTTGGTAACTTTGTTTTGGAGATCAAGGAAAACCCTTGGGGATTAGATTTCACTTACACTTTAGGGGGCAGAAGTATCCAATATTTGGATGTAGAAATCTATTTGAGTTCAGATAATAAAATACAATATAAACCATACCACAAGAAGACTGCAGCCGAGAATTTTCTCCATGCATCTAGTATGCACAGTGATTCTCTGTTAAGATCTTTACCATTCGGTGAATTTAAACGGATAGGTAGGCACACTTCTGAAAGAAATATGATTTCGAGTGAATTTAACAAGGTTGAAAGAAAATTGATAGGGAGGGGATATTCCAAAGTAAATATCAGGGAAGCCAGGGTGAAGGCAGAATGTGAGTTAGGATTTGGTAAATCTTCTGGGACTAGGGGTAAGTCCTGGAATGTTGGGAATGTTGGGAATGATAAGGCACTGGAAAGGGGAGGTCTGGTGACAATATGTTTTTTGTCACCAGAAACTCACATTTTTCTAATATACTAAGGGAAGCAGTGTGGAGATTCTGGCCCATCATCAGTGAAGATGAAAAAATAGGAAAACTTTTTCCATCGAGGGTTACTTTTTCTTATAGGAGATATTTCAATCTTAAGGAAATGTTGAATTTCAGAAAGGATAGCACAGTTGGAAAGAGCATTAGAAGGGGAACATTTAGATGTGGAAATTGCAAGATCTGTAGTTGGGTTAAAAGCTTGGATGGCACCAAAATTAATGATGTCAGGTGCAGAGCCTCAGAATACTACGACTGCAATTCCAAAGGGGTAGTATATATTTTAGGATGTGGATGTGAGAAACCAAAATGGTACGTAGGACAAACAACAAGGAAGGTGAAACTCAGGATCCTTGAACATCTAGGTGATATAAGACATAAAAGAATGGAAAGTCCGGTAGGAAGACATTTTTTGTGAAGAGCATAGGGGGGTTCCAGAGGGATTTGTATTTAGTGTATTGGGCAGGCCCAATGTATTTGGAAATGAGGCTATGTTCCGTGAGAAATTGTCATTAATGGAATCTAGGTTTATTTTCAATTTCAAAACTTTATTTCCAAATGGAATGAATATGGAAGCTTAGGCTGTTCTGCATATCTCTCAGAAGTGATGAATTTAAAGAAATTCATGTTCTTAAAGATTGTATGTAAAATTTAAAATGCATTATGCAATGGTAGCAACGTTGGGTTAGTGAAATAGTCATAAAATATATGAACTGTTTATATTGAGGCATTTATGCATGAACTCACATAATTATATATTTATAATACATCTATAATATGTTTATATATTTTATATACATATAATGAAGTAGAAATGATTCTAAAATGAGTGAGGTTTCATAAAATTGCTTTTTTTAAACAATGCTTTCATGAAGTTTTTCTTGCTGCTAGATATATGATTGTGTATAGTAATGAAGGAAACTTAATTGTGAAATTAGGGGATGGTGCATCAATAATCTAATTAAATGTTGTTTAAAAATGGGTGGTGTTTGTCATGGAAAACTGTATTCCAGGAGAAGGCGAAGGCCGAGGTACCAGAATTAAAAACTTTTCAAACGCACAGCAATTGTGTTCTTATTCTGTATATCTAGAGATTTTGGAGCTTTGAAGGAGTGGAGGTGTTGTATTTTCATAGCCATACATAAACAAGGCACAAGCTTCATCTCTTGCATTGGTTCCTAGTCAGTGTGGAGTTGGGAGGGTGGGGGTGGGGACAGATGGCCTACTGGCTGTTTTATAACTGATGTCTGGCACATGACAGAGGCTTATCTTACAACTCCACTGGTCTAGCTTCAAAGCAATCAGTCATAAAAACGAACAGCACTAAAATGTTAAAACCATATAAAAGAGCCATATAGTGGAGCACAGTTAGTTGGTATTACTGCGTGGGTGACTGCCTGCATAGCAGGCAACAATACATTATCCACAATATACGTCTATGTCTACTTGTAGTTCGTTACACTATCCACACATCTGTCTGCAGATAAGATTTAATCATAACTTCACTTTTCAGGTTGTTGTCTTTACAGCGATACATTGCAGAAGCTGATTCACAATCAGTATGGTTTCTTCACATCTTATGCAAAAAACGGATAAACCACCATAGCCTATAAATGTGAACAATGTAATTTTGCTAACTGTATTTGCAGATGTTCAATTGCTGTTGATATTCAAGGCCAGTATGCACTATGACCGAAGTTCATGTTAGAATATAATTAGTGCTCTTCCAATCCATATAAACATGCATTAAGATTTCAGTAACATTGCAGACTCGTGGAGAACTCTAAATCAAACAGGCTGCAGAAACAAAGACAGAAATTTTTATCATTGCATCACCATGACAGGCAGCACAGATCAGGTTCTTTCGGAAAAAAATAGTCATAAAACAATTCTTTGAAGAAACATCTGGAGCTTTGCAAGATTTTAATGTCAAGCCATACAGAATAATGATGAAGAAACATACTGGAAGCATAGAAAGCAGGAAATGTAAGGCATTATAACATTAAGTGGTGTACTTAAATGACGGTATTCCAAATACAACTTACCATTTATTTATTTACTTTTGATGACTGAGTTAGTCCCACCAGGCCAATGTCTTCAATGTTTTCAGGGAAGACCCAAGGTGGTATTCATATTGACCTGGGAAAATGTGGCCAGGAAACTAGAGAACTTCCCCTACTCTTTTTTGTTAAGTGCCCAGGGGTCTTTTAATCCATGTGAGATACCATCAAATTACATTGATGGGACATTCAAGAGATAGCACATTAAGGAGTGAGTGCAGTTCCCTCCCTCTTATACAACACTGCAGCATACGTATCACATATGGGAACAGAACCCACAGCCTTCCGATTGCCCCAAACCAAAGGCAGGTGTGCTACTGAGCCACTGTTACTGACTTTGAGTTGCTTAAACCCTTTCTGCTTGTGCTGCTATTTCCTCTAGCAAATCAGCTCAGGTTATTCATTGCCTGTAATATAATTGTTTCTGTGTATTGTAGTTATGCTTAAATTATAGTTGTTAATACAACTCTGAGACCAGTGGGGCTAGTAGAAAAACAGTAATCACTCAGTTTTGAATGATTGCTCTGTTTCTCAGTTGGAGAGATCTTGGAATGACAAGATATAAGTAAGGGGGCATGGGGAGATAGCTCAGCAGAATACCTGCTCTCCTCTGAGGAACTTATTTTACTAAGTGGCATGTTAGCATAAACAACAACTTGAGTATTCTGGTTTACAACTTATATATACTTGAGATAGTGGGTTGTGTGTAGAAATATACAAGCTTTTGTGTTTAAAGCTTTTGCATTCCAGTCAAGCACAGTGAACCCTATGTGAAGGAATGGATAGGGGGATGGATACTACTTTGAAGTTAACTATAAAATATATAATAAGTTTGACAAAGAAAAACAATAAAAGTCAGCACAAGTGTATGAAAAATTGATTATTAGTTTGGTAACTGGGGCTTAAGAATAAACAATGAAAATGTTTTTAACATAGAGGATTATGATTGGGTCTCCAATCATAACTGGCTTATTATGTGTTTGAGAGATCGATGCCAAGAAATTCAGCTCAAGAGTGAAGCTCGAGAGGTGAATCATGGCATTCATGTCAAGAATACATAATAATCCATTATGGTTGGAGATCCAATCATAATTCTTTGTAGTGAATATAGAGTTACACAAAACTTAAAACAAATGCAATGTCTTATGGTGGTAAAGTAGTGGGGAAGTGGTTGACATTCTTGCATATTCCCTGTGTAAGGGAAGAGGTCTGTATCAAAAAAATGCTTGCAGTGTATCAGACAGCAGGCAGAAACAGGAGTTGAAATGAAGCCATTTCATGACCTGCTGCTGCAACCTAAGCACATACAAATATTAAAAGTGATGCCATCTGATGTCCGCAAACTTTACTTACTCATGTATGGCTGTGTATGGATAGCATTAGGCAGAGACAGCTCCAAAGCATGTGCCTCGTAACTGCAGTAATGTCAAGGTAAGTGTGGAACCTATATTATATGAACAGAAGTATAAGAAGATAAACGTAAATGATATACCTGCATATTGTTCGTCATAAATGTACTCTATCAGAATCTGTGTGAGGAGTCCACCAATGCCATTCTTGGCTTATAGGAAAGATATCTGCAATGTACAGCTGCACATTGTACACAATAACTGTCATTAAGCCAGTCACTTAACTACAGAACACAAAGCAGTCAACAGGACAATTATATCAACAGTTTCACAAGTAGATCATTAAGCAGGAATGCAATATTAGTGGTTTGAATGCATGACTTGCAATGCTAACTGAAAAAAGCCTTCTAAAATGAGTATTTACAAAAGCATCCAAACTCCTGTTATATAATAAATATACATAAAATCTATATAGTGAGAAAGACTATTAGCTATCCATACTGCGCATCAGACATATATGCAACCCTAAGTCAAACCTAAATGAACAAAGGGCATAGGGGGCAGTAGGCCAAGGCTGACACCAAAGTAGTGAGTGTCTGTGAGTAGGAAACACATAACATTCAGTGTAGAAAATATCTCAGAGGCACTAACAGGAGATATATCCCAATCAACATTAAGGTTTTCCTAGCTTCCATGGTTGTGGATCATTATAGTCATTGTGTGTGTGTGTGTGTGTGTGTGTGTGTGTGTGTGTGTGTGTGTGTGTGTGTGTGTGTGTGTGTGTGTGTGTGTCTATTCATGAACACAATCAAGCTCTGTGCCATGCCCAACAGGTGTGAGCTGTGTATGGTAGAGATGTCATTTCAGTGTCATAGTTCCCAACCACATGAACTGCCTCTGCCAGATGATGAACTGCTACTTCCACATCCCTGGTTCAAAGTGGGGCGTGGTACCTGAAGATGAGTGATGTCTTGTGTATGAGCTCTCCTCACAACTATGTCCAGGACCACAAACCCATGGCCTATCATGTTTGGATGTGAACACCTCAATCATTAACTGAGCAGTGGAAGTAGTTTCACTATGGAAGTGGGATCTGGCACGGCTACATCTGCTAACATCAGATGATGTTGGGAGTCTATGGACATATGGATGCTGGCCCTACCCCTGCAGATGTTCCATCACATACACTGCCTGATTCATTGTGTCACTCATCCTATTCGATGAGTCACCCACACAGCTGAGGCAATCATGCACGTAAGAATGAATTACATTTAGGAGTCACACAATCTCTTCCGAGGCCCTGATGGAATGTGCCTGGCCTCCATGATGACTATGCATGTGTCTGGTGGTACGTAATGACACAACAGCACCAAGATGAGGGTGGACAGTAGGCTTCCTCCAAGCACCTCTAGCAACCCTCCTGTGTGGCACCATGCCCTCATGATGGCTACAGGCAGATTCAACCAGCTCTGCAACTGATGTAACCACACTACCCAGATCAAATGTGTCACCCTCAACCTGTCCTATATCTGAGGGCTCAGTGGAATGGTTATGCGTAGTCATACTGACTGTGTCCAAAATAAGGCCAATGGATGTGAGATCCCTAACCTCAGTGTTAGACTGAACTTCATTACCCCCTGACTGTGCCTCTGTATCACCACGACCATCATCAGAGGCTGCATATACTCTGACATCAGGTGGTATTAGTTCTATACTGCCATTGTCAGGATCACCTGTGATAATAAGCAATAAACACAAAAAGGAGAGAAATAGTGAGTGGAAATGATCCAAACTTTGTTCTACACACTCACGTTAAACAATTTCATGTGTTAAAAGAATACCATCGTTTTTACTGTCTCCTCAGATATACATCTAACTAATGGTTATTACTAATCAAAGAAAGTTTGTGCTTACCGTGTGCAGGTAGTCTTTCATATGGTAATTCAGATGTCCCTGGAAAATGGGGAAGGCAGTAGAAAGAAAGCTAATAATCACAGCGCAAATGACACAAGAACAAGAGAATAATGTTCTGCCTATCTTCCCCTTAAGAAAAATCTCAGAATCAATCAGACTGACCACCCCACAACACAATCTCTGTTGGACTCATCTCTTCGAAGGCACAGATCTCAGTGTGTACAGATGTACAAGTAGTAACACATAAAGATGTCTAGAATGGTATTAAATGCCTTATATAAAGCATAACTTGAATTTCTTCTTGGGACATGCTTGGCCCATGCCTGTCAACCTGGAAACATCAGAAATCTGGACAAAGGCCCATGAAATGTAAGTACAACTGGCCAAAAAATTTGGACACCGATTAACATAAAATTTCCATACATAATCATGTAACCCCATCCATTCACATGGAATTGTGGGATAGCAATATGAAGATTGAAATCTCTAAATAATAATAAATAATTGCAGACATTTGAATTTCAGACTTCATATCCCTCAGTAAATGCATAAACTATCTGAGTTTATTTACAGCAACAGTAATATTTAAAATCTGTCCATCCGTATTTTTGGGCCTTTTTCCCACCATTATTTTTGGCTTTGTCCAGATTGAGAGATTGAGTGGTATGCTTGGGAATATCATTTTACTACACAGCTGTATCCCAGATGTTAAAATCTTCTATTGTAAAGAAAGAGTTCTAAAACTCAAACCGTGCACAAATGCCCCTGACAATATACTTGTCAAATACCTGCAAATCTCAGCCAATTCAATCGCTTAACCTATCAGCATATTTCTCAACAGATCTATCCAAGAATCCTATATGCCCATCATCTGGAAAAAAAGCTTATATCCTCCCTCTACACAAGGGGGGCCCCAACATAGACACCACCAACTTCCGCCCCATTGCTATATTATCACACATCTCTAAGAGTCTGGAAAAATGTATTCATTCTCAACTTCTTCATCATCTGACTCACAACCACATCCTCTCTCCCACCCAACATGTATTTAGGCCAGGACATAGTACCACCACTGCCCTCATATCCTTCATGGACACTGTCAACCAAGCCTGTGACGCTGGCAAAATCGTATCTTCACTATTTCTTGATCTTTCTAAAGCTTTCAATACTATATACCACTCTTTCCTTCTAACAAAACTCCGTAACATAGGTACTTCACCTCAACCTCTAAACTGGTTCACTAATTACGTCACTAACAGGCAACAATCAACTAAATGGCAGAACTCTTACTCCTCTTTCCTAAACACCACCACTGGTGTTCGTCAAGGCTCCATTTTAGGCACACTTCTGTTTAGCATATTTATCAATAACTTCCACACCGCACTCTCTCAAGGCTCAGTCATTCAGTACACAGATGACTCCACTGTCATCTGCACTGCAAACAACTCCTCAGAACGACACCAACTCACCCATAATGCACTCACCTTCACTGAAATTTGGATGTCTAATAATCATCTTTGCCACCGAAAAGTCCACACACCTACAAAAAGAGAACTTCACCATTCAATCCCTAAATGGTACCACCATCAACATTGTATCTAGCACAAAACTCCTAGGTGTCATCATAGACAAAAACCTCACATTCGACCCGCACATCCAGTCCGATGTTAAAAAGACACATCAAAAGCTTGGCACTCTCTACCAACACAAATATCTACTCAGTGCATCAGCCTGACTTTCCCTTGCCTCTTATATTCTATTAACCTCCCTTTTATACAGTGCCCCCCCTCCTCACCAACATTCAGTCCTCTCTAAAGTCCAAACTAGACTCATGCTATAACCAAACTGCTAAGTTTGTAACTAATGCCTCCTACTCATCCCACCACTGCTTATCATTGCCCAACCTAAAATGGCTTGAACTCCCCAACTATCTCACCTTTATCCAACTAACTACAGCTCACAAACTCATTCATAATCCATCCATGTTCCCTGCTCTATCTTCTATACTTACTTTATACCATCCTAACAGACCACAGATCCAACAAACCAACTGCTCATAAATGTAGAAAAGCCCAAATTTCGGCTGGCCAGATGCTTTACTCCTTTACCATCGCAAAACTTGGAACTCCCTCTCCCCAACACTTAGATCCACCCACTCAGTAACCCTCTTCAAGACATCTCTGAAACAACACCTCTCCTCATCTTGGCTGTGCACATGTGCTAACACCACATCTCATATAACCTAACTTCAGCCATCACAACTGTTCTCACCCCCACTCTACTACTCTGGCATCCTCCTTTTACATCCACCTGCCTTTTTACTTACTCCATCTCTCCTTCCTGTTCACTTCTCTCTTCTACTAACACTCATTGTCCTACCATTGATCCCTCCTGTCTACTTCCTTCTCTTCCTAACCCTTATAGACCTACCATTGAACCAGGCAAGACATTCAGGTACTTTCACAGCCTACCTTCATATCATACCACCACTTATATCTGCAACAATATCCAAAGACTTTGCTGATTCCTGCAACAGGACTCATAAGCCTATCGCTCAGCTATTACACCTCCTAAACATATGAAAAGTTTAAGTACCTAGTATCTAATTCATTCCTATATCTGCTTTGCACCCACTGCATGAAGTGTCCTATATAAATTTTGCTAGCTGAAAACTACTTATATGGCATGTTCTCATGTATATACTCTGTATTGCTTGTATAATATCTTTGATTTAAGAATGATTACTTATGTACTGTTTTTTTTCACCAATTATATAAGCTGCCAACAATATGTACTAAATGTCTTTATTAATGTAAATTCTGTATTGCATGTGAAATGTCTTATATGTGGAGCTTTTCTCCCCGGGACTCCACTGAAAATGGGCACTTCTGGCCCAGCTGGACCATCCCAGTAAACAAATGCAAATAAATAAATAAATATACTTACACACTAGAGAAAACAAACTGTACAGCAGAAAAATTTTCAATCAAAATGGAATTCTCTAAAGGATGTTCCACAATACTGTTTGACTTCTTGTCAACTCATTTTAAACTACAAGATAGCATAGCACTAAGATAACAAAGTTTAGTAATGTCTGTCTCCGAATCTGCATAAAACTGATTTTGCGTCATAACTCATGAGTAACCAGTAAACAAAACAAGGGGCTGGAAAACAAAACAAAAATAAACAAGCAGCTGGCCTGGAATGTATGTGTTTATCATCAAGGGTCAGCCCACATACTTTAATTACAGTTGCATTTTATACTAACAGCACATGTACAGATTGTCACTTTATAGTGACAATACCAAATGCAGTGTGCCACAGAACTCATCTTTCTCCATCTCCCACTCCCAGTCTGAATCTAACATTGCTGATTATCAGGTTACCGGTGAAAAGAAACGTTTATACAGGTCCCACAGTAAACCAGCACAATCAAAGGGATGACTAATTAATAAAATAACATGTATATTCAATATATATTGTCATTCTGCAGCAGTTACTTATGGTTCCATCTCAACCCTTTCAAAAAAGTGCACCACATAGTTGGCCAGAAATATAGCCCTCAGTCTTCTCCCCATATAGCATGTTTTTCTTCAGAGCTCTGGCATTATCATACCACCACTTGTTCTCTATAGGTTTATCTAATACCTCTAACTTATCAGTTCACCTGCCTTAAACCCAAGGTCAGCATCCTCGCACAGTGCTTGCTGCACTTTGCAAATGCGAGTAGGGTCAGGTTCGGGCAGCGGAGGCAGGGGATTGCTACTGGTTTCGTAATTTTTTCAACTCCCAGGTTAGTGAAGGCAGTGCCATTTTTAGTCCCGTTGTTTATGCTATCCTCTTGCTTGAACATTCATGGGCATTGGGCAGCAGGGGTCTGTGCAGTGGCAGTACTTCCTACAGCAGTTCCCCCACGTTGGCATCAGGTAGCAGTAGTACCCATAGTCTCAGTCCTCTCACACCTATTCACACATTGGAGATAACAACTATGCACCTGCAAAAGGTAAGAGAAAACAAAATACTCCAAATCAAGTTTAGAGACCCACAAACAATACATGTAATAGGCAAAAAGTAAGCCTGGTCAGGTTAACAAAGTGCAGTACAACAAAACCACTCTGGTCCACATTGACTTAATGACGTTCTTCTTTATTTACCAGTCAAGTGTAGTAAATACTAACTTCAACTGTTGAAAACAAACTGACAGGATTTTCTTTGTTTTCACCTCCTAGTTTAAAATGTAAGGCTGGGGAATGAGAGTTCACCAATTCGAGGTGTGTATGTGTAAGCAAACTCAAAATCTTTTTCCACTGCTTTGTTTCCTGGTTTCTGAGATCAACCCCCTCTCTCCGCCAATCAGTACAGCTGTATTCCCTCTCTAGTTTCCAAGTCCGAGTCCGACAGGCTGTCAGGCACTGTCGCACGAAGCCGATGTCATCACACACACCCCTGAACATGATGATGTCAGCCATAACTTTAAAATTGTAAATAAAACTTAAAAAAATCAGGAATTAAAGTGACCACTCAGAAATTCGTGGTACTCCATTATATTGCCCTTAAAACCAGTAAATACTGATGAATTCGGTACGATTGAGAGATATGGCTTGGCCTGTTGTCCACATCAGCACAAACATTAAGGAGTCTGTGTGAACCCTCTGCTTAGCTGTCTGGATCTCTGGCAGTGGACAGGAAATGCTCATTTTCAGTGAGTGGGGGTTCCATAGCAGGACTCCCCCCCCCAATAGCTATCTGTTTTCATGCTACTACAGTTGCCCTCCCTGTGTGCCATTGTAATCATGTCAGTGTCACAGTGCCACATCTGATTATAGTTTCTGGCATGGACACCCGCTGAGTTTATGTCAGTGACCACCTGCTGCCATATGCTTTTTCTGGCAGACACATCACCTCTGCCTCTGTCAAGCAGGAAGGATCCATAGCAGTATAAGGCTTCAGTGATGACCTATTTTATCTGCATCACTAAATGGTGGCTTGCGGGGAACAGATGATCTGGGTGCCATACTCTTGTATGACATAAAACTGAAAATAAATGGTACATTTCTGTAATGAGGACAGAAATTGTGTTAATGACTACTGCATAGCAAGATTGTCAATACCTAGGCAAAAATTCAAAGTCCAATTGCTTAATTTCATTTGATATCGCCAAGTTGTGAAAGTTCCCACAGGACATCTGAGAGGTCTAACACTTCCGATAGCTACATAAGTACAACCCCTTGAATTTGATAATAAACACAATACCCTTGCCTGCAGTAACTGGTGAAATTCCAAAAGCAAATGGTAACACAATACTGTGATGCAACCATACCACTGACTAACTTGGAAAGCACAGCAAGAAATGACATAAGTGCAGTATACCAGCAGTGAATGAAAGAAATGCATACGTATCAAAATTCTTTTTTCTGTTGCATATTGAAAGACATTCCAAATATGAAAATGTAAGCAGTTTATAAAGAGGATAAGCATACCTTATGAAATAGTGAAGTAATTTGTAGAGCAATCTCCTCTAAGTAACTAGCAGTAACAGTCTAATCTCTATCCAGTCGTCTTCCCTTCTTCCATTTCCATAATACCATGGTGTCAGAATCATGGCCTTAAGCTCAATGCCAAAAAATGCATCGTCATTCCCTTTGGGAAGAACACGGTCCCCATGAATTACCACATCAATGGTAGTCCACTGAACACTGATGGTGTTATAAGAGATCTGGGAACTCAAGTGGATAGCAACCTCTCCTTTGACAATCACATTGCCACTGTGGTCAGTAAATCCTTCTGTGTGGCACATCTCATTTCAAAGGGTTTGCATCCAGGAAGAAAGAGGTCATTGTCTCGCTCTACTCTTCCCTCATTAGACCAATTATCGGGTACAATGCTCCATTTGGCATGTACCTCACTAGACATATACAACAACTAGAAAGACCACAAAAATACCTCACTAAGAGGATCCTAGGCCTTAAACACTTGTCCTATGCAGAAAGACTAAAAAAAACTCCAGATTTTCTCGGTATTATATCTCCTCCTTAGAGGCAATCTCTGCTTGACCTACAAAGCCATGTCAGACCCAGCACTGTTAGATATGCTACATCTAAAGAAATCCCAATCCATCCATGCCACATGCTCCAGAGATCTCAGCCTCATTACCACAATCAACAGAACTTGCTGGAGGGACAGGTTCCTAACCCAGAGACTGCCCATGGTCTGGAATAGAATTCCCTTGCACGTCAAGCAGTAACTGACTAGCCCTCTTCAAGACGAATCTTGGCGAGTGGATGGCATATAGAAAATTCACCCCGGGGACCATTTCAGTGGCCTTGCTTGACAGAGGCACTGGGAAATAATGTCGGATGACATGGTTGCTAGGGAATCCTTTGGGCTAGGCTTGTAAAGGCTCCAGGGCCATTAACCTAGCACACACCTATGAACCTAAGAGCCATACTACAGAGTCAGCCCTCTGAGCACTGTGAAGATGCAAATGAGGTGTTAAATCATTATCATTCCTTTATACCAGAAAATCACTTGGTGCAGGGAATGTAAACATGGTGCAAGTAGCTACACATTTGCGATTGCATGCACATGCCCTATGACTGCAGGGAGATGCAATAATTGTTAGCTGCTAATAGTTTGCAAATGTTAATGATTCCTCTGACTATAACAACAAGCAATACTGAACAGACTCTTCTCTCTAAAGTGTGTCTATCTTGCAGAGTAGACTAAAATAAAAAGCGGAAACACCTTTAGAGGTACGAAAACTACCTTCACAACATTAATATCCTTGTACTAATAGCACACTGTTAATCCTCTGCTTAAAAATCTGTCTGAAATGCTGATCAACTATATTATACACTGAAACAAAGATGCAAATAAATGCCCATGACATTGTATTTCTGTAGTTAAGCTCACAGGAGAAGAAGATGCTCAGAAAATAAAGAGAAGAAAGAGCTGGCAGTGTTGGCAACCTTACATTAATATGATGTGGGCTATTATTAGCCTAAATTATTTGTCAATATCAAGTTCATCTATACATGTTTAAGCAAATGAGAAAGGAACATTTTCTGATCTTCCTACTTCTGGACATGTATTCTGATGGACTTCTAAGTCAGATCTCTTTCTGATTACTACTCTAATCCTGTGTTGGTGGCAAAGAGAGACAAAATGCAACTTAGTGGTTTTGTTACTGCACTGAATTGTGGGTTCAAATTCAGACAGCGGGCTGTCTGACAAAAGTTCAAGCATATTTCGTGAGCATATGATCAGGTTGTAACACACACAGATCTAGGAAACTCCACAATTCTACATTTTCATTATTATTCCCTTATATTAGTCACTAATGAATTTTTTTATTGTGTTTCTTATTTGCGTACATTTTGGCAAAGTGCATTCTGGAATGACAGCATTTTATAGCAGTGAACAAGAGTCCATTACCCAAGGCAGAAACTGAGAGATTTAATTTGGCATGACATCAGTAGTGCATTTTAGAGTGGTGCAGGTGTGGTCTGCTACAGCATTCTGAACAGCAGAAAAAGAAAGTCCCCACCTCGCGTTAAGTATCAGTGTAGCACACAGTCTAAATGAAGGAGTGTCTTATGCAAGGGTATTATATATGTTACACTCTGCTCCCACATTTGTAACACCACACACACCTACATATGGGATGCATAACTATTTAAATACTGAAGTGCTTAATTCTCTTTAAGGGTGATACTCCTTATACATCTGCTAGGCCTATTTCTGTGGCATATGCAGTTAATACACAGGCAGTGATAACAGTGATAGGATGGGTTTGATTCTTGAAAAAGGAGATTGTGGCTTTTAAACCATTCCCATTTTCATCTCAACTCAGCATATTAATGACATTGTTTTACAATATTAATTTGTATAACTGTCACATGCTATAATATGTCTGCTTTTATTTACCTATATTAGCTCAGGATATGTGACCACCATTAGTTATTATGACATGCTTATTGCAACATTTTGTTATCACAAAATTGTCCTTCTAACATAAGCATCTTCACATCTATTATCTTTCTAGAATTTGAACAGTTACCCTCCCCTTTTACATATTTCTGTGTAGTGTGTACATCTCCTAGATTTCTGTGCACATTGTCCTCAGTACACTTTTCCTGTCTGCTAACCCATCTATTGCAGTTGCCCTTGCCATTTCCCCTGCCCTCCTACTTATTTCTGCATTCATATGTTTGAGGTATGTGCACATTACACTCAGTACACTTTCTCTGTCTGGTACAGCTTGCATTATTTGCCTTATGTAGTTTTTGTGCTGTCTGCACAAGCACACCAAGCAGGTTTGCCCATAGCCAAGCTTGTTTTTTTATTGTGTGTCCATGTGCTGCTTAACATGTTTTCCTGGCTGCCAACACTGTTGCTGGCCCAGAAAACATGTTTGTATTCATGTAAGCATGATGAGCAGCATGCATATGCAATTAGCACTGCTGCTCATCATGCTGACATGTAAACATTGTGTAGGCTTCGCGATAAGCCTACTCGATCGTTCATGAATCCGACAGACAGTCTTAAAAGATACTAGATAAGCAATTTTGATCTTAATTTGATTTAGTTATAAATCTTGAAAATGAAAATAAATGTCAGGAAAAAAAGAAACAGTATCACCATATTTAGAATTGCAATTATGTACTTTGTTTTGACATGGAGTCTATCGAATGGGATTCTTTTTAGAAAAGACAAATTTAATTAGAAATTGGGGGTTATTTAGGTATAGGGCCTCCAAAGTACTACTAGTGCTTCACTGTTGTGTTCTAGTAATGCTGTGAGGATAATAAGCCTTTCAGAGAAGTGCACAAGTCACGTGAAAAAACCTCATTAGCAACTCTTTGTATGTCACTACATTGAACACAACATTGTTGGAACAACTGTGTTAAATGTTCTTACCAACCTATGCAACACTGTTACACAGGTACCTGCAGAGAGACACACACACACACACACACACACACACACACACACACACACACACACACACACACACACACACATTCCGACACCCACACACACTCACACAAGCACTCAGATAATCCCACATAAACTGATACATGTCCCTCCCTACACATTAGAGTCAAGCTAGGTCATCTGTTCACCTGAACTAGTCCCTAGACTAGCATCTCTCAACCCGAAGTTGAGGACCAAAAAACACGAGATCTTCTCAGAGCTGAAGACCAAAACAGGACATTTTATAACTGTACCATGCAGCTTGCTTCAACACCAGCACACTCCAAGCTTCAGGAATGAGCACACTATCAGCATTTATATATGAAGTCATAAGGAAAATGAATGCCCGTACTCCACTCACACACTAGTGACATCAGCTGATCCCACACCCTAACCCAAGTAGATGGAGGTGTACTGTCACACAAAAGCCATAAAGTGAATAGCTGAGTTTTAAAGCTCCACTCTACAGGGGTGTATTAGAGAACACACTTGCTAAAGAGTCCTCATGCAACATAATTAAGACAACTCAGGATTGTAAAAAAACGCATTCATGCAATTCACCACAAAAAATGGGTAATATTTATTGTTTCCACTGCCCAAGAGGGAAAGATAGGAGTAATCACATATAAAAATCATCTAACCTTACAAGAATGATAACTAGAAACTCCTTGGTCATTTGGTAATCTTGTAGAGTCCTTAAATATATTTCTGAGCTCAGAAATAGAATAAAAAAAAGCTAGGCAGGACCATATCTAAAATGCATCTATGCCCTCAGCTGCTGCACTAAATGCCCAAACGTCATTGCTTTATATAGCAAATTGATTAACATGTTAGTTAACTGAATAGACAAGTCACGTAATTGTGTGTGCCATTTTGTTTGCTCTCCCTACAAGAAATGCACTGAGTAAAATATCTCTCTACAGCTGGAATCTGACCTCAGCTTTACCTGTATGCCTCATTGTACAATTCGCAATGTTTCTAGGGCCTGCAAAATAAAAATGCAGATGATTGTCTTTGACCTTAGTAGGGAACATCATTGCATTCCCAATGAAAGGGTAAACTGGCAGTTACAACTATCACATTTAAGTTACTGAATATACCCATGGACATCTGTTTTAAGATAACATTTGTTCTGCTAACAGACCTCCATCCTTTATATCCAAAAATCTAGTTGAATCCTCCACAGTACCGATTAGATCATAGAGCCTTCTCATGTTACATGCCCTTGATGCAAGACCAGCTTTCTGCTTTAAGAGATGTATGTGATCTCACCTCCATAAACAAGCAGGATAAACACTTTCACAGCAATTAAAATGTGTAGAACTGTTATGGGTTTTTCCTTTTACAGGGTCATCATAAAAGATCTAGGCTAAACTAGGCAGATGGCACAGCTAATAATACAATATATCATAATATGTATATATGTAACATTTGACTGATATATAATGTTTTATGTATGGATACAAAAGCCTGAAACTACATTTAGGGTAGGCCTCACTTTCTGAAAGTGCTCCCCTACTTCAGGTAGAAAGCAAATATTTTTGCATAAGGGCTGCATCTCCTGAACCCCCATTCCCTTACTTAACTATCTGTCACATCTAAGATGCACCAGCAATGGTGAAAGGACAACTGAGTTTGTTCTTTCAATGAGGTAGGAGGTGCAAGGCATCCTACTACTACTATAAACATGTCTATAATGCCATCATAGCTTAAAACTGTAGTTAAGCAATAACTACTTGGCCTGATCATGCTGCTTCTACATGATCTTGTTACCTAAACATACTGTCTTATGGCTAGGAAGGGTTGGAATATAGTCATTGATGGATCATTATCATTACCATTAAAGTATATCTGCATTCATAAAATGTGTTATAATTAAATGACCAGGATATTTTGTTATAACCACCTGGTTTACTGGATCTGGTTTCTTTTCATTGAACTTTATGAGGTTTGTGCCATCATTCTAACAAAGTTCTGAAAAAAATGCTATTTCAGCTAAACAAAACAACATTCAAAGTGAAGTTAGGACATGTGTGTTTGTGAGTGAGGAAAGCTGCATTCTATACACACCCACAAGCACACATAACCGCACAAGCACACACACACACACACACACACACACACACACACACACACACACACACACACACACACACACACACGTGCGCACACACACACACACACACACACACACACACACACACACACACACACACACACGCACACACACACGCGCACACACACACACACACACACACACACACACACACACACACACACACACACGCACACACACACACACACACACACACACACACACACACACACACACACACTTTGCACCCCTGTTTATCATAGTCAACTCCAAGCTCATTACATCTTGAAGGCAACAGCCTCCCTGCTATGTGGTGAGTTCCAGTATTCACACTGCTAGACACTAAACAACTGTATGACTTCCCACTGTATGTAGCCTGATGTCCGAACCATTTCATAACATCATTTAAATGTTACATATCATGTACATTTGATACTTACCATTGTTGTTTTTAAAATAGTCTGTTTGACTAATTCTGTATGCACTCACTGAGAGAACATGCTAGGCCAGAATATAACTATATTTTGTGTCCTTCTCTTTGATCTTCACTACATTTACAATTCTGTTTTTTTTTTTCCTGGTATGGATTTTTGCTTGCTCTCTAGTCTGCCTGTGAATATCATAGAACACTGTAAGACTTCAGATTTTCAAGAACTGTTTTATACAGCGGTGCAAAAGGTCTGGACATACAAGTCGCCACAATATAAGTAAAGTAGTAAGTAAATACATACCTGGGAAAGAAGTTAACAATAAATAATGCTTCCACAGAGTATCACTGGTTACTGCAGCTGCCTATAACACAACTATGGTTTGTGAATTTCCTTACTTACGGAGATCACTAACTTACACTCTTCTTCATCCCCATTTCACAAGACAGTCAGACACATACCATATATGTGGAGTTGGATCCATACAGATGCTTTGTTGGAAATATCAAAGGGGTAAATCTGAGAAGTACTATGTGCATCTAACTTCCATCTTGTAAGACACAACATGGGTTGCTTTTAAGATAAAACCTGTAGCTGTGGTACTATGCTCTTAGTGAACATGCATCTAGAATGGTGCTTTGTCTGCAGATTAAGTAAATTAACAGTTTGCTAAATATGAATATATGAATTAATATGAATATAATTTAAAATGAGTTCATCCATTTCTCAAAAGTCTGTGAATTTCTACCTCATTCTGCACCATAGTGGAATGAAGCCCTTGACAATGCATACATGAGCAAAGCTTGATTACCAGCTTAAGAGCTGCAGGGACTGGGCAGGGGAAGATATGGAAGGAAAGCCAATCTTGGCTTACCCATCCTGAGGATAAGTAGGCAGTCTGCCACTACAGTGTCGGCAGGTACTAGAGAAGATGTGCACAACATATAGCATATGGGTTGGGGATATGAGTATGACCCTGCCAAGTCGTGCTTACATGCTACCCTTAATGGTGAGTGAGTGAGTGGAAAAATGCCTTTGCGTATGTAAGCATGCATGCATGCATGCCAGCCACCAGGATCGGGGTTAAGACTATTCAAGAAAAACTCCAGTGGCCACCTAAATAACAGCTTCTTGAGATCAGCACTTACAACACACAGTAGAATGCATTAGAAGAGCAACTGAGGATGTTCGAATAGTTGTCAACAACTGAAAAAATTCAGTATGAATAAAATGTAAGTGGCTTCCTTATGGTCAAAATAACTGACACATCATTTTCTGAAGTCTGTATTTCTCCTTTGTCCCCAAAGTTGATACCTGACCTTGGTTCCCACAAGATATCAGACAAAATTTACAATTTCAGGTATTAAATATATGTTAATTCTATTAGTTTATTTCAAATTTGCTTCCTTAAATTAATGTTATCTTAAAACTGTAATTAAAAACTTTTATCCAGAGAGAAAGAAAGAAAGAGAGAGATAGAGAGAAAAGAATAGGAATTATGTAAGACACAACATGGTATTATTGCAGTCAGCCATTGAAAGTAGCCCTTTCGATCTAACTCTACTTTTCACATTTTACTCAAACCCCTCATTATATTAGTGAGGTCAGCTTTGTGTATAAAAGTTGCATTTTTAGCTAGGTAGAGTTCATGCCTAGTTGCTAGGAGGAATCATATTAGTCTTTTTAATAAATAAAGACCAAACTTGACACTTTCAAATCCCATCTTGGAGGTCTTCATAAATAATGCTGCAAGCAAAATGCAGACATTGATAAAAATATCCTTTTATAGCTGATGTGAATTACTATACATGTTACCGGACCATGTCTCCCTTCACGTAGCCACACACTGACTGATAGAGACAAGATAGGCTTAGACGAAGACTTCGACTTCCTCCATGTCTATGTCTGTTCTATTTAGAAGTCATCAACAAAAAGAAAAGCCTTATTTCTAAAGTCATTAAACAACTCCACTGTAAATGTACTAAAGAGTACTGGACTCAGAAATGACCCTGAGAAAATCTGCCATTGGTTTCAATGGGAGTAGCATACACACTTTTAACATAGTTTGTATTGCTCTCATCTGGTTAGCTATCAAATGGTTAAAGGTCACCCTTGTTCATGTAGGGAATCCAAGTAAAATGGTTTTCAGACTTGACATGTGCCACATTTACCAGAATACATTTGTAAAATGCTTTAAAGACCGTCATTGTGAAAACAAAGGTAGAAGAGATGCAAAAGAACAGCAGCTATGCTACACCTGTATTCCTTAACCACAACAAATGCACTCAGTCCAGACCCAGATATTCGATACTCAATAGACAACTCTTCCAGTACAAAAGTTCATGTTCTAAGGCAAAAGAAGTGGAGCAGTGAGTTAGCCCCCCCTGAATTTCCCAAAATTGTTGTAACTTACCAGCAGCTCTATGGCAGTAGCAAGTGATCCTCTTTATTTTCCAAGGTGATGTCATGATATTCCCAGGATATTCAGATGGACTCATGCAGGTATCTACCCCTGAGAATGGGCTGACCTTCATAATGTACAACTAAAGTGTCCATTTCATAAGACTGTTATTCAGTGGCAGCTCGTGCCATCGGACTGTAGGAATGCAGCCCCCCCCCCCAGCTGTGAAAAGAAAGAAAAAGAAAAAAAAGAAAGAACATTTTAAAAAAAATAAATTTTATTTGTATACTGTGTACAGTATATACTGCTGACTGGCTGCTTAGCTGTGAATCCGACTGACTCGCTGAAGTCCCGGAACTCGAACTGCGCATGCTTAGCGAGTTCCGGGTTTAAAAAAAATAGTTTCTGTAAATCCAGACTGCTGTAAAAGCAGTCCAGATTAAGGAGAGAAGGCATCAGTGTGATGCCCAGACGTCTATGCGGTTTGTAACTGCAGTTTTATAGAAGGGGATTGGACTGCCATATACGCAGTCACGTATGTGATGTGGATGGTTGAATGGCTACTGATTGGTTCTCGATCTCTTCCCGGGCTTTGCATGCTGGGAAAAAGAGAGCGAGAAACAGTCAGTAGCCGTATTTGGTTTATACATTAAGGAGGTCGGAACTTCATTTGATAGGACATTAAATGACTGAGCTGAGAGCTGACTGAGACAGACTGACATAGTTTTTTACTCTCTTGGTATGCATGCATTTAATAATTTGCTTCTATCTATTGTTTGTGGCATGAGGCTTTCTTTTTAGTAACTTATCCAAGTTCATTAATTTAACTCATCATTATATAAAGCTGTATAGACTCTGTATGCATATTAACTGTTATACTGAGAACATAGAAACAGATGAACTTGTTCTTGGAGTATGTATTTAAGGAAAAAGTGATGTTACTTTTAAAGCTACTTGCAATCAGACTTGTACAATACTTCTGAATGTTAATATTGTAGTAGAAAATGGATGTCAGAATAGACAGAGGTACCTTTAGAAAAACAATAACAGAAATATGATTTATATGCTAACGGTTGTAATTTGAAGTATGTTATAAAGCATTATTAGATCTTGTTTCAGAAATGGAAATTAACTTTCAGATGAATGAAAAAGAAATAGGTTTGCTGAATGGGGTCACAATACCCATAAGTTAAAGAAATATGCAACACAGCATGAATGTATTCATGGATATTTTTTTGCAGGACGTTATCAACTGTGATAAGACACATAATTAGGACAGATGTAAGACCTATAAGTTTAGCACATAAACAAAAAGGGTTTGCTTTATTAGAAAATACATTAACAAACCGGGATATTCTATGTTCAAATGCACTTTTAAAGACTGTGTGAAGGAAAGTTAAAACATCCAAGAACAGGCTATTACTGAGCAGGACGTTACTTCACAGTCACTGCTGTTCTGCAGTGCAGGTAGAGCATTTTTTGTAACTTGCCACTGCTCTTGTGATGGCAAAACATTCAATTTGTACACCTTCTGAGTTAAACTGACCTTTTGGTAGTGGTGACTGCATTCTGCCATTGTTAATAAAGATTATTTAAACAATCAGATGGTAAATTTAAAATGGCTATTGTACAGTAGTTGTTATAGACTGGAAGGAGTACAATTCTTTAAATCCAACAATCTGTCTGCCAGGTTTGGTGTTGCCAGTAGGCATAACATTCTTCATATTAGTTACCTTTAACAAAAAGAAGAAAAAAACAATGAAAGTCCATTTTTAAAAATTGATAGTGGCTGTTACTTCCACACTCCACTTGCAAATATAATATCCTAATATCCTAAAGCAGTAAAGGTATATCTGACGTGTACTGAGCAGGCATAACTCATTCAGCTATGTACACCCTGTTCAATAATGGCGTACTGGAGTGGGTTTGTATATGGTAGAAGAGAAAGCATAAGGAGTGATGTCCCAGAGATGAGAACTACTGCCTGCTTATTCATTTCGATGGTGGGAGGACATGCCCCCTGTGTAACGTGAATTAGTTGGTGATTACTCGTAGGGAGGTGAAAGATCCTGCATAATGATGTTTCACAATTTATTATAAAGAATGGTGGAAATTTGATAATGAACATTAAGCTATTTAGTATTGTAAGGGAGGGGAACCCCAGACAATAACATGCTTTACATAAAGGAAGAGGACACTGGGCAATAAGGAAGAAGTGCACTAAAGAGCTGTATTATATACTTCATGGAGGGAGGGAGGAGTACCCTGGGCATAACCCTGACAACATAATGTTGAAAATAATGTATGGCTTGTATAAAATGCTATCTTATCTCTCACATAGTGGTGCATCAGTGAATTATTAATATGACTTCTGTGAGTCTGTGAAACAGAATGGGTGTTCTCCCATGCTGACTGGTCTCCATATTAGTACAAATGTGTTCTGCGATGTTCCATTTCCTGTTTCTGTGGATTTTGTTGTAACAATTTATGTTGGTGTGGAGTTGCTTGGTTCTTGAAGTCTAGATAAACTATGTCTAATGGTACTCTCTGTCGAGCTTCCTCAAAGTCAATCATAAAACTAGATAAAGCTTGACTGACATATCTTTCTGGACCTGAACCCATGTTGGTTGCTGTCCTGGACAGCTCTAGAAATACTACCAGTGTTTCCACTCAGGATTCAGTTTATGCCTTTCTCTGCCACTATTATTAAGGTAACAGAGTTGTAGTTCTATTTTTCTGCCACACCACCCCCTTTTTAAGATGAGAGTTATCAAAAACCTCATTCTTGTCACCACATGAGTTAAATAAATAATCACATAATATATATTTGGGATTTATGCAAACATTATTTCCCCTTTGCATTAATAAATAAATACAAATCGTTTCAATGCTGGGTGTTATAAAGTTATGCAACCTCAATCCATTTGCACCATATGCGCACGATAGCACATTGTCTTAGATTCAGTAAGTAGCTCTACACTGTATCTAGAGCTGCTGAAACAAGCAAATTAAAGCATAAGCAGCTGAATTACATGCTAGTCAACCGATCCAAGATGGATTAGCTATTCAACAAGGTATAAAACAACCACATAGACTTAGTGCTGCTTTTCCCTGTGAATTCCAAAACCTATTGAAATACAGCCACGGAAAGAAGTGTACACAGTGACAATGTTAGGGGCTGCTTTTGCTTTAATTCATGTGTATGTGCAATAGGCTGAAGTATTTGCACTGTTACTGCTGCTAATAGACCAAGGCCAAGAAGGAAAAGAGTTTTCAGACCCCACTTAGCTTATCACAATCTGCATGACATAGAAATTGTAGAACACTATAGGATGGATAGAGGCACACTACAGGAACTCTGCAACCTCTGCCATCCTCAACTCAGAGCCATGGAAAACTGAGGGGAACCCATACCAGTGGAGACAAAGGTATGGGTAGCACTTAGAATTTTAGCTACAGGAACCTTTCAGAGACCAGCAGCAGGCATGCTGGGGGTGTCACAGGCATCATCATCCAGGATGCTCCATCAATTCTTGAATGCTTTGCTCCAACATGCCAGTGACCACATATATTTCCCTGTTCTCCTGAGGACAGGGCCTCAAATATGTAGGAGATCTACATTGTACCACACTACCCTGAAGTACTGAATACTATAGATTGCACACATATAAAAATTAAGGCACCAGACAGGGAACAGGGGAAGGCTCTACATAAATAGGAAGGGCTTCCACTCTGTTACCTACCAAGTCATGCATAATGTCAGGAGAATCATCTTGAAGTTATGTCCTGGCAATGCAGGCAGTTACCATGACTCACTTTGTTCCCATCTGTATCAGATGTTCACTAGGAGGGATATCCCACAGTCATTTACTGGGGGATGCAATTTATGCACTGGAACTGTGTCTGGTGATGCCTATCATAAACGCACACACACCCACTGAAGAACACCATAATAAGGCACATGCCCAAACCAGAAATATCATAAAGTGTGCGTTTGGGCTGCTGAGGTATGCATTATAATCCACATACACGTACTGAAATAGTCACCATCTGTGTCATGCTGCACAACATCATCCTGAAAAAGTAGCTTCAGCAGGATCAACAAGGGGAAGGGGGACACATCCCACCATCAATGGCAAGGTCACCACAGCCACACACAGGTGAGGGGTCTGATGAGGAACCAACAGCTGCAGTGGGTGTAGGCAGATGTAGGCATGCTCAATATGTCCTTGCATAGCTAAGAGGTAACACATAGCACACTAACTCACCACCTAAGAGGCTAAAACCTTCATCCTACACACATACATATTGTAACATTGATGCCAGGTAACACTCACAACCTTCACCTACCCATGTAATGGCTGTGCACTGCTAAAATCAGACAGAGTCAGCCCTGAATTAAACCTGGTGCAACTGCTGGATTTACAAGGTAAGTATTGAACCTGGAGTGTTGTTGTTGTTTGTCTTTCGGCTTTTCTTGGTTAGGGGTCGCCACAGCAGAACTCCGGTCTGCTAATGATTGGCAATAGATTTTTCACGAACGCTGAGGTGCCAGCTCGACATTCAACCTTCAACGAAGGCACACCCATTTACGCATGTCTTTCGAACGCCCACCCAACCACAGGGAGAACATGCAGACTCCACACAGAAGGCACTCCCCATACTCCAGCTGAGAATAGAACGGGAGAACCACTTGCTGTGAGGCAAAAATGCTACTGCTGCACCACCGCAGATGTTTATTGTGTAATAATATGAATGAATATCATATCCTTGCATGTTGTTACTTGGTAATGTAAGCAAGTAAAAGGTGGGTGACTTGTACAGAAATTACCTTAACATGTGACAGCAGAGACTTATGTGACTACATGTGTCCTTTATCAAGTAGTAGGCCCCAGACATCAAAGATTCACACAGTCATACCTCTCAAAAGTACTGATGGTCACCAAATGTCCTCAATTTAGCATCGTAAATTTGGACTGGAAAATCATTAAAAAGAGAAGTTAGAAAGTAATGAGACAGATTTCAGTTTCAGACTTCACAACCCTCACAAGATCATCAACAATACTGATGCAAAAAATGTTTGATTCTATCAATTGTCTAAATTTCTAAGACAAAAAATATGTCAAAGGTACAATTAGCAAAATAGCATCACGAACGTAGATACACTAAGCACTAAGTCAACTATCCACCCTGAGCATCAGACACAAATGTTATGTATCCCTGAATCCAAAATATAGAAAACAAGGATATGGCGCAGTTATCATCACTTGAACAGGGTGTTGTGTGTATGTGTTTGTGTGTAAGGGACAGGAAGCCTAGGCTGACACAAAAGGTTGGTGAGTGTGTGTGAATAAGAAAGAGAAGCAGGCAGACATTTGGATAAAGTAACATAATGGCAAGTGAGACAAAATGAGCTTTAAACGTCACAGCTGAACCATATAACTATTTTGTGTGTGTGTGTGTGTGTGTGTGCATGTGTGTGTGTGTGTGTGTGTGTGTGTGTGTGTGTGTGTGTGTGTGTGTGTGTGCGTGTGTGTGTGTGTGTCTGTATTGGTCCTCTAGGTGAAATAGGGGTGTGCGTGTCTGCATGAACACAGCCAAACTTGTACCCAACCACGAGAACTGGTTCTGACAGGAGTTGCACATGCATGCCAGTGACCACAGTCAGATGTACTGCTGCTACCTGAACATAACTGATGTCTGCTGAATAAGCTCCCCTCACAGGGACACCAAGGATCATGACCCCATGGCCTGCCACATCTGGGTGTGGACACCTCAACCACTCACAAGGCAGTGGAAGTAATGCCACTATGAAAGCCTGATTGGCATGGCCACATCAGCTAATAGCAGATGATGTGGCTGACCTACACCCATGAGGATGCCATCCCCCTCCCAGCAGACGTTCCATCACAGACAGCACCCATTCCAATCTGTCATTCATCCAATCCATTGAATTAGTAACACAGTGGAGGCAGTCATGCATGTCAGCCTGTACCACATCTACAACTCTAAGAATTTCTCTGGAGGACCTATTGGAACATGCCTGTACCTCAAGTGGCACAGGAAGACACTCCTGGATTAGGTAGAGGATGAACAGCAGGCTTCCTCTGATCACTCCTAACAACACTCCTGCGAGGCACATTGCCCACACTTTTTTCTATGGCCAGAGTCAATAGGCACTGAAACCATAGTAACCACACTGCCCTGATCAAGTGTCTCACCCTCCACCTGTCCAATATCTGAGGGCTCAATGGAATGGGTTGGTGTAGGTCTACTGGTTGTGTCTGATGCAATGACAGGGGATGGCTGAATGTCAACCTCAGTGTCAGGTTCAACCTCTGCATCCCCTAACTGTGCCTCTGTTTGGCCATCATTATCATCAGAGACAT
The DNA here is from genome assembly GCF_019279795.1 of Protopterus annectens. NCBI lineage: Eukaryota > Metazoa > Chordata > Ceratodontiformes > Protopteridae > Protopterus > Protopterus annectens. The sequence goes on along the minus strand of NC_056746.1, from coordinate 995,996,957 downwards.
CAGGTGGTAAGAGTCCTACACTTCCACTGTCAGGATCACCTGTGACAATAAGCAACAAACACAGGAAAGAAATTAATAGCTATACTACTATAGTCAAATGTATGCTAACAAATAGTGGTGCTGCTACTACATACATTACAGAAATACATATAACAGTCCTGACACCCACATCACACATATGGATAAAATATATAAATTCTTTGAACTGCTTATCACTGCTGACAAAAATGATATTTGGCTTATCATGTGCAGTTGATGCTATGCTTCCCATAGATGATGGTCCTAGAAGGACAACATCATCACAATTAACAGTAACACAGGGGGTTAAAGCTTTTTGCCATTTTTAATTTCTCCAAATCTTTTGGGTTTCTAATACCATGACAGGAATGGACCCCATTCCTAAGTCAAAGTTTGATTAAAGTTCATGAAATTAGTATTGTTTCACTCTTTGATATTAGCCAAAAGTGCTCTTTGCAGCACCCGCAATGTGCCCACTAATGACTCCTGCAATTCGTACAGTGTTACATGAATTGGTAACATATCTAAATATGATTGTAAATTCTTTTCTATAAGACCAGTTCCTCCTACTACTATTGGAACTGAGTATCTTTCTTCCACATGGCTCTCATTTCTGCCTGCAGATCAAGGTATTTTATGACTTTGTGTCTCTCTGTATGCAAGACACTGTAGTCACTAGGTGTGACGATTTCAATGATCAGTGCTACTTTTATCTTCTTTTCTTAGACCACTATATCCATTTTTTTACCATCTATCTTTTGAACTGTTGGTATTGGGTGATCCCATGTGATATAAACTTCATTTTCTATGATTCTTTGTGGCTCACGTTTCCAGTGTTTTCAGCCACTTCGATACCATAATGTTTGCACAATCTCCAGTGTAACAGTCTCGCCACATTATTATGCCTTTCAATATACAGTCCCTCTGCCATTAGTGCATTGCAACCAGCAACAAGGTGTGTGACTGTTTCCAATTTAGTTTTACAAAACCTACATATGTCTGTTTCTCCCACATGTTCAATGGACTTTGTAAACCAGCGTGTACATAGCCCACTATCTTGGGCTGCCAATATTAACCTTTCATTTCTTGATGTGAATTCAACTCTCCTTAACCATTCCTGTGTTTGTTCTTGAGCAACATGAGACTCTTATAACCACAAGCCACATGAACACGTAGCAGCAAAGCAGTTATACCAACACGAAAATGCAAGTCCACTGTTTGGCACAATAAAGGTTGTCCTCCAATACCACAGTACTATAGAAAGGCGAACTCTTACAAAGTAGAACCAAAGCTCTTTATTTCCACATAAAACACACAGATTGAGCGCGCTTTCGTCTCGTATCACGAGACTTCATCAGAATCTGATGAAGTCTCGTGATCGACAAGCACCAATCTGTGTGTTTTATGTGGAAATAAAGAGCTTTGGTTCTACTTTGTAAGAGTTCGCCTTTCTATAGTACTGTGGTATTGGAGGACAACCTTTATTGTGCCAAACAGTGGACTTGCATTTTCGTGTCAACATGAGACTCTTCCAGATGTTTTCTATACTTGCAACTATATTTATGTTTTTTCCACATTTTTTGCCTTCTCATCTGGTCCTTCACCTTATATTCTTTCTTTTGTTTTTTAGCACATTCAGTTGCTGCTTGGTTTTTATCTATTTCTGGATTGATTTCCATTCCTGCTTGAAGTCAATATGCCCTCTTTATGTATTTAAATACTACAACACAGTTTCTAAAGTTTGAAATGACAACCTCGTCCAATGAAATGCATTTTTTAGATGTACACTTAAATTGGAATAATAGAACTTTGGATACAAAAATATATAAGAAGCCTGTCCATAAAAATAAATATCTACATAGAAAAAGTATGCATCCTAATTACACCTTTCACGGAATAGTAAGAAGTCAATATTTTAGAACTAGTAGACTAAACATGAATGATAATGTTTACACTGAGCAATTACATGATATAATATATGAATTTCAACAGAGAAGCGATGACTCCAAATTACTGACAGAAGAAAGGAATAAAACATTTTGTCAGAGACAGAGCAGAGCTGAACCTTATTTTTCAACGTTGTGTGATATTAGACATACTTCAAGAAATAATAATTTAAGATATACTACTACATATAGTAGATGCACATCTGAGGTTAGGAAAATAATAGCTAACAATTGGGGTACATTAACCGTTCTGCCTGAATTGAATACTATCATTCCACCACATCCTTTGTTTGCATACGTGACAACTGGGGAGAGATGGGCGAAGGCTGCCAGCCTTGTCAAATAGAATTTAATATATAATTCTATCAACTGTATAAATAAATGTAAAATACAGGCTTGTGTTTTTAAATGTAAGAAAACACTGTGAAATGTGGAACTGCAAAATATGTGACAACATTGCACACTACTGGCTCAGTGAAGCATGTTGTATCCTTTCATGTTAGAATTCAGCCTGAGGGCGGCTGGATGAAGATTCCATGCCCATTGTTTTAGGCTAAAGTTTATGACTAGACTTTAGATATGGAAGGTGCTTTTATTGCTTTAGTTTCTGTTAGCATGATATACATGTGAAATGTCTTGTAGCGTTGTAAGTTTCTGAGGAGGTGTTAGATTGCTAAATAATGCAGTTTGTGGACTGAGAACTCAGACCAGGTGTTAAGATGATGCAATATGAATACTGGGAAAACCTAAGTGTCAAAAATGATGTAATTTTGGGAGGGCCTTAGAGACATGTTTGTTAGTAATGTTTAAATACTATTTCTCACAAGAGACAAGAAACATTTTGATCTGGACATCTAACTTATCAGCACTCTGCTTATGCTCACATGTAAGTTTCTAGCACTGTGATATCTTGTAGGAATAGTTAAAGCTAGTAAACATTAATTAGGTATTTTTCTTTGAAACCAGACCTGTCCTACTGTATTATTTTAAGTTTCTGTGTGATCTGTGAACTCTTAGATATCTCTGTGGTGTAGTAGTTTTGTCTTGTGTTTTAATTATTTATTATTAAATACTTTTAAAACCGTCTACCTGTGGCTGCTTTGTGTAGAGATGAAGTATGCTTTAGAGTACATTATATATTTATAGAGTTTACTGTCTAAGCCCTTCCAATAAGCCTTAGACTGTATAGTCACATTACCATTGGATATTAATATTGCACAGTAATAATTGGACACCCTTTTAAGGGCCTTTTAGTAGCTGATATTATTAACTAGATGGTGGCAGTAATTATTACTATATAGTCTGGGTAAAGGGGCACAGCTGGAGAATCTGTGTCAGCCTTTCCCTGGAGTGTCTGTGAAGATGTATAAATACATATCTCAAAGTGTGTGTGTGTTGTGTCAGCTACTTGGGCAGAGACACGAAGCACTGGTTGGACAGAGAGGGTAATGGAGGTTCTAGCTTGCCCAGTTAGGCTGAGACCTGGACCCTATAGCTGTGCCAGTGGGGAGTCTTATTGGGGACCTGGTGAGCAAAGGAGCAACCAGCCCCAGATTGACTGTGATCTCTGTGTGTACTTAAGGGAAATTGTACTTTACTGTGTGCATTAGTTATCCTTTCCTCCTCTAGGAGACAACCTCCCTGGTGTTAGTGGTGATGATTGAGACTCCATGATTGCTCGGCCAGGGCACGGTCGTCACAGCATACAAGAATTCTGTTAACTTGAAAAATAAGTTATGTTATAAAGATATGCGACAAGGTAGGCAAAGCAAATCAGAATTTAATAAAAAAGGCACCTTTCCTTCTATGAACTGTTTTGTATGCAATGTTATATGTAAAAACAACACATTGGTGCATCCTACTACACATAAATCATACACTTTTTCATGTACTGCTACCTGTAATACAATATAGTCTACTTAGCTACTTCTAATAAATGCTCCTGTTTCTATGTAGGGAAATCAACTAGAAGGCTGCGTGAACGTATTATAAGACATAGATCGGATACGAAAAGATCTGTTCTGACTAATGCTATTGCTAAACATTGTATTGATTTTGGCACTTCTCATGCCTTTGGTTTTAGAGTTATAGATATATGTATTACTAATATGAGAGGGGGTGATAAAAATAACGATCTTGAGATGAAAGAGTGAGTTGGATTATTAAGTTACAGGCTGACTGCTGTCCTGGTATTAATTCTATGGTATCAATCAAACCTGTATTGAAATGCAAACAGTTATGTTTAAAATAATACAGTTTTCAAAGAAGGTTTTTAAAGAAGCTTTTTAGAGCTATTATGTTTATTTATAAAGAAGCTTTTTAGAATCATTTTGTTTCTTTAAAAATAAATGCTTTTTAATTAATCTTGTTATTTGGTTGGCTGCTTATGATCATGTGATTGTTACTATTTATTTTAAATGATAGAATGTTTTGATGTAAGTTCATCACACTGAAGAAGGAGCAATCCAAAAGCTTTGTGTTTTCTTGAATAAATTTATTGGACATAACTCTGCCATTTTCTGCTTGTTTGTTCCTGGACTGTTTTTGGTAATGGCGAGCTCATTGCAAGTTTCTGTTTTCTCTTTGGTTCCAGTCACAGCTTTACCTCAGGCTATGTCCCTAATGAATGGCACACTGCTACAGTCATCCCACTCCATAAAGGGGGAGCAACTACAGACCCTGGGAACTATCGCCCCATTAGCCTGATGAGTCTTGTATACAAAGCTATGGAACGCGTCATCATGGACCTGCTTACCAAAGATATAGGCAATCTCCAAACTATTGACCCCACACAGTTTGGCTTTGTCAAGGGGAATTCCTGCCTGCTGAACATGGTTGACCTCTTTGAGGCAGTCACCAAGGCTGTGGATGAGGGTAAGGCAGTGCATACAGCCTACCTTGACCTGGCCAAGGCCTTTGATACTATTCGCCACTCAGGTATCATTGATAAACTCAGCAAACTGTCATTATCAATCCTTACATCACTAGGTGGGTTGCAAATTGGCTCACAGACAGGACCCACAGAGTGAAAGTTGTGGATTCCAAGTCAGACTGTCGACCAGTCACGAGTGGAGTCCCACAGGGCACGGTCCTGGGCCATTTCCTGTTTGGCATCTACTTCTCAGAAGTCCACGCCAATACAGAAGGACTTTGGCTGACCAAGTTCGCTGATGACTGCAAGCTAGGAGTCATTATCAACTCCCCAAGTGATGCAGACATCCTACAAAAGGGCCTCTCTGAGACCAATGACTGGTGTCTGATCCATGGCCTAAAGTTTAATGTCAAAAAATGAGTTATCATCCCCTATGGAAAAAACACAGTTCCCATGAAGTACCACATTGATGGGAGCCCACTGAACACTGAAGGGGCCATAAGAGATCTGGGAACCCAGGTCGACAGCCACCTCACCTTTGATCACCACATTGCCACTGTGGTCAGAAAGTCCTTCTACGTGACACATCTTATAACCAAAGGTTTCGCATCCAGAAAGAAAGAGGTCATCTCTACTCATCCCTCATTAGACCAATCTTCAAATATAATGCCCCATTTGGCATGTACCTGACCAGACACCTACAACAGCTGGAGAGGCCACAAAAGTACCTCACAAAAAGAATCCTAGGCCTTAAACACATGTCCTACATGGACAGACTCAAGAAACTTCAGCTGTTCTCAGTCTCTTATCATCTACTTAGAGGTGATCTCTGCTTGACTTACAAAGCCATGTCTGACCCAGCCCTACTTGAAATGCTACACCTAAAGAAATCCCAATCCCCCCCTGCCACACGCTCCAGAGATCACAACCTCATTACCACAATTAACAGAACATGCTGGAGGTTCATCTCCGAAAGACTGCCCATACTTTGGAATAAGCTTCCCATTCATGTCAAGCAGAGCACCTCGCTGGCCCTCTTCAAGAGAAATCTTGTCGAGTGGATGGGTAACAGAAAGTTCATTCCAGGGATCATTCCAGTTGCCCTATTGGATAGGGGCACTGTGAACTAACATCAGGTGCCACAGTGCCTGGGCAACTTTTTGGGGCTAGGCTTGTAAAGGCTCCAGGGCCATTAAACTAGTACACACCTATGAACCTATGAACCTATGTTGTTGCGCATTTAATGAGGTTTGAGAGGAATTTAAAATGAGTTCAGCTGAAGGAGATATTGGTGGTATGTACTGGGATAGGAGACAGTAGTGTGACTGAATATCTGTGACTATTTGTACAGAGGCATTAGACAGGGAGGGATGTTGGTTAATAGTCTAGCAGTGAGGCGCAGTAAAGCAAATTAAATAATGACTAAGTAAGACAGAACTTACTGAATGATACAAGAGAAGGTCCAGTAAGAGAAGTATAAAGTAAATAAGGTAGTGAGCAGGTATGAATGGAGAAGTTAATTAATGAGGCATGCTACAGTGGCAAACAAAGATAGACTCTTATTGAATGGTAGATGTTAGGATGAAGCTGTGGATGTATAAAGGAAATAATGTAGGGATTGGGAGGATGGAAGGCTAGTATGGAAGTTAAGTGGATGAGAGCATAGTGGAGATATCCCAGCCAGGTTCCAACCAAACATAGTCAACTGAAATCAGGTTAGTGCTCACAATTTGGTGTTTTAAACGGCTGCCATGAAACATAACAGCTCAAGAAAGAGACAGTCAAATTGTTTTAATGTGACAGTACTGATAGTATCTCATACAAATAATTGAATCAAGTGTAATAATTAATACTAAGGACATGGTTAATGCCTACAAAGACTCTGATTTGGATCAGGGTCAAATGCAGCTTTAAGCAGGGTATGGACAAGGGACCCCCCCTTTCCCCACAGCCATTCCATTTACCCATTACTTGGCTGTCTCTCCTCAGTTGTTAACACTGTTCAAACTTGTGAGCATGCATTTTTATTTTCTTCTTTACTTTTACTGACTAGAGATAAAAAGTGCATTGAAACTCATATTCATTGAAAAAAATATCTGGCCAGTGGTAGATTAAGTGTACCTTCGGCATTTTCAAACCAAAGGTCCCTTGCACATTTAAGAACCATGCAAAAATGTATGTGTTCTTTGATTCACCTTCCTGGTTTTAAGTTATATTTCTTTTAATACAGCAACATTTCTTGTTTAATACAGCAACATTTATTAGAGTGAGTTTTATATTTGCAGTTTTGAACATTTTTCCAATAAGCGGTGAAAGAATATATGACCCAATAATAGCAAAAGTACTAATTTCAGAACATTTCAAACTTATAAGGCTACTCAAACCGCTGTCATTATTGTCCAACAATATCTGTAATCAACAATTATGGCCACTTTATTCACTGCAATTTGCTTTGCACAAATGTACATTAGTCCTGCAAAGACAGACTGACTTTTTAACTGTATTAGCTCAGCATGATCAGTCATTTTTATCTGCAGATACCCCCAAAACCTAGCAATGATAGCTACATTATTAACTGTATCCTTCTCTGATGTCTTTGACAAAAAAGTGAACAATAATAGTGACCAAAGTCACAAAATTCAAATATGTTTCACACAAACCCATAGTAGCCAAATTATTACAATACACACACACACACACACACACACACACACACACACACACACACACACACACACACACACACACACACACACACACACCCACACACATTAATCCTGCAAAGCCAGATTAAAGACCATTTTTAAATGACTAGATGATAAGAGCATAAGGTGCTTTCATCCCCAGAGCCCCCCACCAGCAATTATAGCCACTTTGTTGATTGTGTACACACCCCATACTGTTATGAAGAAATAAATTACATGCATTTTACTTGCATGAACTGCATGAAATTGAATAGCGATCACTAGCATTATACCATAAGATCCATCCATGTGTAGCACAGTTTATACAAAAAAGTATTTATGAGAGAATAAGAAATATTAACCTCCTGATAAGATATGCTAAGACAATATGCACAACCTCTGCAGAACTAAAAGTCATCTGAATAATTTCACATTTAAGAGAACTATTACTAATACAGAAGTTGTGGCTGGCAAGCAATTTTGCATTTAGTGCTTTATCTAGTGCTTTATCTAGAAATGCAGTGATGCCACCATTGAAGAATACATTGTCTATGTTGCATAAAAAATTGGTGTGCTGGTGATATTGCCATAACATTTTCTGAAATAGATAAGCCTTGCAATAGGGCATAGCTGGCAAATGTTAACAGGTTCATAGCAACCAGGCATTCAGTCCTGGAAACCATTAAAGAGTTTACACCAAATTTCCAAATGCTCCAAAGCACTGTCTGGTTAAGTGACTTGCTCACTGTTAAACAGTAGGTAAATTAAGGTAGAAAGATTCAAACCCTGCACCCTTGCCACAAGAATCAGTTTATTAACAAGTTGAAGATTTAGTCCTCTGCTGTAATTGCCAGAGTAACAGTTAAGTAAGTGCAGAAATCCTCTGCAATCTGATCTTGTAGAGGAGCTTATATCACAGTAATAGACAACGATGACTACATAACGGATGCTAAAGATCAGATGGTTCTGATCATCAGTCCAAATAATGTAAGCAATATGACCTGACAAATGTCAACTCCTTTGCAGTTGCTGGAGGCTATAAAGAAGATACTACAAAAATATATTATTAAAATGCAACAAGTTTAGACTACTAAAATGTAACATGTTTATACTATGTTACACTATCCAGGCCTATTAATAAATTTTTTATTGTTTATTTATTTATTTATTTATGTATTTTTTATTTATTTATTGACATTTGATTACTGAGAAAGTCCAGTTGGGTAGAAGCCCAATGTCCATGTAGCCCCAAGGAGAAAAGCTGCAAATCATTACAGAACATTTTAAGAACAATTATTTTACAATCTTCAAAAATAAACAAAAACATCTGTAGTTTAAATAATTATAACAAATTAGACATAATATAAAAATGTTTAAGAAACAGAACAAGGTATATGACAATCATTTAATATTTAAAGAAATTTTAGACAGTTTGTAGTGAAATTAAAGGTAAGTTAGTCTAATAGAAATATAAATTGCAATATGAAGTAACAGAAAAAAAAAACAGGCTTATGGTATATCTAGAGAGAAAATCATGGAAGAGAATTAGATAAAATAAGGAAGTAAGTGTAGAAGAAAGAGTAAGAAAGGTATAAGGAATGAAACGGTACTTGTTCACATAATAAATGCATTAATCTAATTCTTTTGTGCAATGAATAAGACAAAGCAATTAAAGACAATATAAATGCTGCAGCAGCTTTTGTTCAACTGCCTACAAGTCACTCAAAAATCAAAATTACTACTGCATATAATCAATATACCTGTTTGGGGTGGGGGGCTAACATGCTTGCAGGAAACCTATATTTCATTTTTGACTTACTCATGTCTTCTACGTCTTCAAGAATATTTATCCCCTCTGACATCACTCAGTTCTGGTTTTACCTACTTGAATAACTAATAATGCTAGCAGCATACACCTCCAGGATCAACAGAGCAAGACTGTGGACAACGGACCTCTATGCAGGGAAATGAATCAGGCCCCTACCAACCATATCAATATCCCATTACTTGGTTGTCCTTCTCCAATTGCCTTAAACACTGTTCATACCTGTCAGTGTACATACTATTTTGTTCTTTACTTTACAATTATCACAAAGATTTGGATATCACTTAAAACTTTTTTTTTCAAATTTTACATGAAAAAATCACCAACAACAATTTTCTCAATGAAGTAAAGCACTGCTCTTACCTTGAAACACACACTTAGTGAAAATGCATCTGGCAACTAAATAAACTACAAAATAGTGAAGTACTAATTAGTGTCTATATGAAAGGTGCAGAAATTCAAAAGACAACTGTATAACCCATTTGCTAACCACCTGGGACAGTCCACTACACACAGGTATCATAGGGTCATAGGTAGGTACTAGGCTATTGGCCGTAGGGCCTATATAAGCCTAGCCAAAAGTTACCCTGGCTTTCGCCACCCAAGAAAATTATTTTCCTGTGCCACTGTCGAGCAGAGCCACAGAAGTGATCCCTGGGGTGAATTTCCTATCTCCCATCCAATCATAAAGATTTTTCTTGAAGAGTGCTAATGAGGAGCTTTGTTTGATATAGATAGGTAGTTTGTTCCAGAGTATGGGAAGTCTCTGGGACAGGAATCTATCCCTCCAGCATGTTCTGTTTATTGTGGTGACAAGGTTTAGGTCCCTAGAGTGTGTAACTTGTAGGGACTGGGATTTCTTTAAGTGGACCATGTCTAAAAGCTCTGGGTTTGACATAGCTTTGTATGTTAGGCAGAGATCACCTCTGAGTAGGCGATATGTGATGGAGTAAAGCTGCAGTTTTTTGAGACGGTCTGTGTAGGGCAGCTGTTTGAGGCTGGTAAACCTCTCTGTGAGGTATTTCTGCGGCCTTTCCAGTTGTTGTAGATGTCTTGTGAGATACATACCAAAAGGAGCATTGTACTCTATAATGGGTCTAATGAGTGATGAGTAGAGGGGAACAATGACCTCTTTTTTCCTGAATGAGAAACCTTTTGTGATAAGGTGTGTCACGTAGAAGGATTTCCTGACTACTATGGCAATATGATTATCAAAGGAGAGACTACTGTCCACCTGTGTCCCAAGGTTTCTTATCACACTTTTGGTGTTAAGTAGACTACCGCCTATGTGGTAGTTCATGGGTACAGAGTTTTTACCAAAAGGGATGACAATGCACTTTTTGGTATTGAGCTTGAGGCCATGGCTTTGACACCAGGCATCTGTCTCAGCGAGGCCCTTTTGTAGGATGTCCACATCTTTTGGAGTTTTGATTATGGCTCCTAGTTTGCAGTCATCTGCGAACTTTGTTAGCCAAAGACCTTCTCTGTTAGCCTGTGTTAGCCTCCTTTTTCTGGAGCAGCCCTGAAGTACTGTGTGGTGAAGTAACTTGACAGAATCACACAGAAGACAAATGATAGCTGAGAGAATCAAAGCATGTACCACAGGATGCACCAATAAGAGCTCATAGCCTTACTCATCTGTACTGTTAGACAAACTGTTATAGCTTAAACACAGTACGTTTCACATCTGTGTGTCTGCAGAAAACAAGTAGAAAATGTGTTCATAGATAACATGTTAACATTAAACTCAGACTTCATGCTGTCCAGTTTATTCACAGCTAAATAATAAACACACAGTCAACATTCAACACAAGAAAGAAACCAAGAATCACATCCAAAAAACATGGCTCATATGATGATACTCTTGTTTACTGCAATCATATTCCTTCCTTTACACCATAAGTACTCTGGTTCACAGCTAGTTACTAAACTTGCAGTCCAAGGGCCCTATGAGTAGCCTAGCTCAGATTTCCAGTTGCCCCTTAGCTGTCTGCTTAAGTGACTTACTCAAGGACAGGGCATAATATGAGGCAAAATTAGAAATGCTCTGCAAAACTGGAGGCAAGCACACTGCCAACTCTAAATCTATTTTAAAAAGTTAACAGGACAACAGATTTTGCATTAACTTGTAGAACTGACTTACAGTAATCTTCACAGATTTACCAAAAAAAAAATATATATATATGGCAAGCAAGGTGTGATAGTTGATATAGTAGATTAAGACTCTTACCACCTATAGTTAATGTAAAATGTTTGAACTTGAGTTAGTCACTTAACTGAACTGCCCTCTCTAACTATGGCATTTCATACACACACACACACACACACACACACACACACACACACACACACACACACACACACGCGCGCGCACACACACACACACACACACACACACACACACACACACACACACACACACCTACCCACCACTATTCGAGTGTTACAGAAGTACAACGTTCCAGCATACCAAACAAAGGTGTATAGAAGTGGGAGTTTACTTGTTGCAAGTCAGACCAAAGAGAAAGAAATGAGAAGTTTAACTTTTTGTGTCTTCCATATGGTTTGAAATGGCTTTCAGTTATGATTAAGTCCCCTTTCACATGAAACACACTTAGAATAGGGAGGGGAGTATAACAGTAGTAACTCAGTACAGACCATGTGGAAATGCAAAAAGATTGATTAACAGTTACAATATGTGGCTGGGATACCTCTCAACTGTCCAGATTTTTGAAAAATATCGAAATTTGTGCTCTCTATTTTTGGTTTGTTCCTCTTAAGATCTGTGTTTTTCTAGCAAATCATTTGAGGATTGAATTTAGTAAATGACGACATACATTTGAGTTTCAGACTTTGTATCTTTCAGAAAACACATACTAATGCAAAACCTGTTATTTTAGGAACTTTTTAAATTTATATGAGCAAGTTGATGTAAGTATACTTTTCTCTGCACTTATTTAAGATTTGATTCAGTAAATATTGTGTGTCTTTGATTTAATAAATGTTGTGTGTCTCTGTCTATCTGCAGTTAGTTCCCACAGAGTTTAGTAATATGTGATTAGCATCCAGACTAAATGACTGTGGCTTAAAAAAATAAGGAACTTGCTTATGAGTGTATTACACACACATCAAGAAAGCTGACTTCTTACAGACATGACAAGAATGTAATTTGCTTTCTTTAAAGAATTGACAACAGGACACGTTTTTCTAAGAAAGTTGAAAAATATGCTTTTCTAATCCACAAGGCGTTTCCTTGAAGACAGTTTACCTATCAGCATTTGCACAAGAACAGATGTGTCAGCATTTGCGTCATCAAGGCAGTATCTTTCCAAAACCAAGAGGGTGTGTGTTTAACTAAAAATATATATAAAGTCTGTATTAAATCTAGTTATGTTAGGGGTATGGTAGGGACACATTTTGTCCTGAGGTAAATGATAAACGTACCTCCCTGGACTACATGAAAAGAGACATGGAAGAGCTCTCTGATCACGTAGCCCAGGCCGGTATAACCCTGACCCTGGGTAGCATCCTGCCCTCACCAAGAATGATACCACAATATAAAGAAAAAAATGATGAATTTCAACAATTGGCTAAGTTTCTGGTGTCATTCAAAGGGGATCCAGTATCTGTCCGCCTGGGATGACATTCCTGACAAGCCATGTTGCTTTGCAAGAGATGGCTTGCACCTGTCACCCTTAGGCTTTCGAATACTGGCCAAGGCTCTTGCCGCCTCCATAGTGCCTTTTTTAGGCAAGGCTCAAAAGACAAACCCACCACCATAAATAGCAGAAGTAACCAAAAACTGAGGGTAATGCTACTCAGCGCCAGAAGTCTAAACCTCAAAATTCACACACTCGAGGCACTCCTCAGTATGAAGAACATCGACATCTGTGCAGTAACAGAAACCTGCTTTAAGGCTCCTGAGAGCACCCTATAACTCATACCATACCTTTCGGCCACAGAACCAGGACCAAAACACAAAAGGTGGGGGTGTAGCCATATTCATCAAGGATACCCACACCTCCAGGTTAGTGGTGCAGCACAATGCATCAGAGATCATCCATGTGCAACTAACAACGGGCAAAACTGCAATCCAAATTGTAGCTTGCCACAGATCACCGACCATGACCCAGGACCCCCATTCCACATTTCTGGAGACACTGGGAAATATGAAGGTCCTACCAAACACTCTAATACTGGGTGATTTCAATTACCCAAACATAAACTGAGAGAACTACTCAAGTACTAACTCCCTTGCCCAATGCTTCCTAGAATTTATAAACTTGAATGCCCTGGATCAACTGGTCAACATCCCCACCAGAGGGAACAACATACTGGACCTGGTCATCACCAACATGGGCGACCGGTGTTCCACACCGGAAGTCAACCCCTCGCTGGTTAGATCAGACCATAGTCTAATCACTCTGGATATCCACATCCCGCCCCCACCCCCAATCAAGGAAACCATGATGAAAAACTTTTCAAAAGCAAACTTCACATTACTTAAGACCAAGGTGGAAAGGTTCACAGCCCCCATGCCAAAGGACAATGCTGCCCAAACTGCTGAAACCTTTACAAAGGCACTATATGAGCATCTGCAGGAATGCATGGATCATGCTATCCCAAGTAAAACCAAGACTTACACCTCCAAGAAAAGGAAACCAGTCTGGTGGACTCCTGCCATAATCAAGCTATACAACAGAAGGAGGAAACAAGTACAGAAAAGAGTAAAATCCCAAGAAGGAAAGACATCCCTGATCAATATCAGCAAGAAACTACAATCCCTCATTAAATCACCCAAGGCTATTTTCGAAAGAAAAATTGCCAATGACTCCAAAGATAACCACAAAGCGATCTTTAGCTATGTCAAGAACCTAAGTGGAAACTCTCAGATCTGCTCTGAGTTAGTGCAGAATGGCACAAAATACATTGAACCGACTGATATTGCCAACATTCTGGCAGACAGTTTTAGTGCAAACTTCACCCCCTCTCACCCCCTAAAGGGCCCGTAACCATACCAGAAGAATGTAGGGCCCATCAATCACTGACACGCAGGTTTAAACAGCCCTGTCCAAAGCCAAAAACACAACTTCAAAGGGACTGGACGGTGTCCCAGGCTGTGTCTTACAAGAGCTCCAAAATGAACTAACCCCTCACCTAAACACACTGTTCAAACTCAGCCTCTCTACAGGCTATGTACCCACAGAGTGGCGCACAGCAACAATTATCCTACTGGACAGTGGCACAGGGAACTAATGGCTTTGCTGGACAGAGGCACAGGGAACTAATCTAAGGGGGTGGTAAAAGACAACACATTCTGGGTAGGTTTATAAATGCCCTAGGGCAGATAGCCTAGTACTTACCTATGAACCTATGAACCTATACTTAAAATCTGTCCTTGATTTTCTGTCTTTGTCCCCAAATTAGGTAGGCTGCAATTGCAAAAAAGTCTGATTAGTAGATGCCTAAATGCATCTGAGTAATGTATGAATAGTGCAATAAACAGTTAAAAACAGCTTTAACCCCAAAAAATAACTTAATTATACAAAAATACATATATCTTATTAGCAGTTGCCTAATTGTGCCAAGTATTGTACAAAGCAAGACATAAGGAAAGCAATATAAACTCTACAAATACCTGAACAGTACTGCATTGAGTTAAATAATATCCAAGTATAGTAACAAAGGAGTTCTGCAATGTTTCCTAAGGTGTAACATTATCGTGAAGTTACTAATTATTTTATAACCCTAATTAATTGTACAAGATAGCAATAGTTTCCCCAGGATTCTCTATGCTTTGCATGGTGTGCAAGATCAGTGCAGGAGCCCTAGCAGGCAATATGTCTGCCGTGCCATCCAGGAACAGCCTGCAGGGGCGTGCACGAGCACTCATGCACTAGTCCTGCACAGACTAAGCCCCTGTATGCAAACTACCCCATTTGCAGGAGAAATCCATGCAAATGAGGTGAATTTGCGATCCAGGAAGCTTGCAACCGGCCGTGCAGGACTAGTGCAATCTGCAGAAATGTACTTGGTTAAAAACCGAGTACATTTCTGCAAAATCCAAAATGGAGCTGTGACAGCTCCAAATAAAGGCTGCATATCATCTAGGAAGCATGCCAATGGCCATGTATAAGGCCACTGGCATTGCAAACAGACAAAAAAATTAAAAATCTACTTTTATTTTTTTTAGCCGCTCTCGGCTATTTAAGCATAGGGCAGCAGCGCGCAAACGGGTTTGGGGGGATAACAAAATAAACCTAAATTAAGCATTCAAACTAAAATCACTATTCTGCCATGCAAGTCAATGGCAGGCAGAAGACAACATGGCCAGTGAGTAGTGGTTGCTAAGGGGGGAGGCTCAGTGTGAGACATGTAACTATACATTAGCAGACAATCCTATGCAAATGAGGGGAATGATAGTGAATCCCAGTTTTACCCAGCATGCTAGTCAGGTCCCAACAGTGTAAGAGTAGGAATAGCTTGGTGCAAGCCTAGGAGTTAGGTGGCATCATGGGGGTGTGTGTCAGGCATAATGTAAGCAGATTGGAGCCCCTGTGGCTCAGGTTTGCTCCTAGCTTAGCACAGCTAAGCTAGGGGGTGTGTCTGAATCTGCCTAGCACTCTTTACATTGCCTGTGGGTGTGCATGCTGTGCATTGGGTTTTGAAGGAATAAAAAAAGTTAATCCAGGAAATAGCAGTACTGTGCACATTTGAGCACTCTGTGCAGCGCGCCCTCGGGCTTAAACAGGAAGACAATGGGATGGGAAAACAGCAGTAGGAAGGTAATCAAGGAGAACTAGCATAGCTGGCAGGTGAAATGTATCAGAATCAGCCAATTAAACAGGCAGCAGAACAGCCCAGCCCAGAACACTACTATAAACTATGCAAACACATTCCCCTCTGGATTTTCCCACACTCTACACAACCAGTGTAAACAAGCAGGGAACTTTTAACACACACAACAGCAAAATGATAGGGGCTGCAATAGCTATCATACAACAACTTGTGGAAGAGGCTGAGGGAGGTGAGGATGTGAATGCTGTCAACCAACCCACAGTGAGGAGAAGGAGAAGAGTGTACAGACCCAGGGTAACCTACCAGGGGCTACATGAGCTGGAGATAGTGGAGCACTATAGGGTGGACAGGGACCTCCTACAGCAAATTGTTGAGCTGTGCCGGCCATGCCTCACACACAGAACTAACAGAGCGAATCCATCCCAGTGGATACCAAGGTATGTTTAGGCATAAGCATATTAGCTACAGGTACCTTCCAGAGGCCAACTGGGGATGTGTTTAAAAAGTGTAAATGAAGACAGTGATGTAAGTTCATGGGGGAGTTGGTTCCAATACTTTCCAACTGCATTTGAGAACAAAGCATCTTCTGCCATGTTATTAGATTTACATGTTGATACAAGTAGTTTATTAGATGAGCGTAAAGTTGAAAGGTTCTTATATTGGGTAATGAGACTAGCAAGTATTGGGGTATTGGTAGGCTGGAAAAGGGTTTTATGTGCAATGGTGAGTTGTTTAAAGTGAATCTGATTCAGAAGCTCTAACCAGTCTAATTGTTTCAGATTATGGCAGTGATGGGTCCTAAAGGAGGAAGCAGTAGCAAATCCGGCAGTGCTATTGTAAGCATTGGCTAGCTTGTTAAGGTTATTTTTGACAAGTTAGTATATATGGAAGAAGCATAGAGAAGTGTGGAGATAAGGTGGGAATAGGCAATAGTGGTTCTGGCTAGTGGAGAGAGAAAGGGTTTTATCCTATAGAGGGAGCCTAGTTTCCTGTTGACAGTTTTTATGGTATTGTTGATATGGGTTTCAAAGTTCAGGTTATTATCAATGGTTACCCCTAGAAGTTTAGTTGTTGGATCGGGAGATATGAGTGTACCATTACTGGATAAGTCTGAAAAGTTCATTGGGAGTGATTTATGGGTAGGAGTGAAGAGGAGGAATTTGTTTTTTTGGGGGGTTCAAGAGGAGGCAGCATTGTAGAAACCAATTTTCTGTTTTATTGAACATTGTCTGAGTTAGAGTCTGTAGTTGGGATTGAGATTTAGTTGAGCAGATTATTGTCGAATCATCTGCATATTGTACACAGTTAGTTAAAGGAATAGCTAGGCTGAGGTCATTGATAAATATTGAGAAAAGGAGGGGGCCCAATATAGAGCCTTGAGGAATACCTAGGGTAACTGGGAGATGGGATGAGAGGTTGTTGTCCCATAGCACTGCCTGCTGTCTATTATCAAGGTAGGACTGGAACCATTTTATAGTCTTTGTGTCCAGAGAGAAGGATTTTAGAATATTGAGAAGTAAGTGGTGGTTGACCACGTCGAATGCTTTTGAAAGGTCGATGAAAAGTGCTGAAGAGAGAAGATTACTATTACGTTTTTTATTGATGCTGTCAGTGAAGGATAGGAGTGCAGTTGTACTGTGGAAAGGCCTGAAGCCATGTTGAGATTTGGCCAGTAAATTGTTCTGGGGTAGGTGGCCTAGTAACTGTCTGTGGATGCACTTTTCCATTATTTTAGCTAATAGGGAAAGTAGAGCTATGGGACGATAGTTAGAATATTCTCTGGAGTTTCCACCCTTGTGTAGAGGGATAATGTAGGAGATTTTCCAGATGGTGGGAATAGTGCTTTCTTGTATGGATGTATTTATCAGCAAAGATACAGGATAAGCTATGACTTTGGCTGCCTTTTGCAGGTATTCAGCAGGTAGCTGGTCAGCTGAGGGGGTAGTAGGTTTTAGTTTACTTAAGGGGTTGCAGATGAGGAAAGTTGGGACAGGTTGCAGGTTTAGAGTTGGGAGAGAGTTAGTAGTATTGGTTGGAAGGGCAGAGCTATCAGCTGTTAGTTGATTAGCAAGTGTTTGGATGGTCTCAGTGAAGAAGGTATTAAAAGCATTAGCAGTTTGCTTTGGATTATCAGAATTTGATTATTATTTATGCTGCGAATATTGAGGTGAGCTATATAGAGTGAGTTGGGAGATTTAGATGGGATATTTGGGGTAGAGGGAACATAAATTTGTGGTTCTGTGCTTGTTTTTTGCCCTGGTCCTGGGTTAGGATGAATGTCCCCATCTAGTAAGGAGAGGTGTAATAGTTTGTTTAAGGGATTGTGGAGGTTAAATGGTGAAGATGTTTCTTAGGTTTTAGATAGTTGTATTTGATCAAATACAACTATCTAAAACTTAAGAAACCTCTTCAGTCAGTCTGTGATATTTAGAGGGTAAATAGATAGGTAAAGATGTTATATTTATGTGTTCTGGGGGAGTTAATTAGAGGTATAGTACTTATTTGTGCATTAGGGAAGTTCAGCTGTAAATATTTTGACTGTTCATATGATGTTAGCAGGTAGGCTGCTGTTAGAGAAAGTAGGAGAAAGACAATGATTAGGAGCCTTAGTTGGATTTGGAAAGGTTGTGTTTGCATAGTGATTAATAAGCTTACTGGTGCTCTTTAAAGGGGAGGAGTTATACTAGGGGTGATTAAAGAGAGGTGTATGTAGAATATTAACAAGACTATTGTGTTTGAATTGGGGAGGAAGAGGGTGTGGTGAGGATGTATAAGCTTAGGAGCTGTAGGGGTGGGTGGGAATCAGGGGTAGGGTAGGGGAGCGGAGTGAGCCTGCAGGGCGAACGGAGCGGGTAGAGACAAGAGAGGTAAGGAGCTGAAAAGAACAATCAGTTGAAGCAGAGATTACAGTACGTAGGTAACCCTAAATACTGGAATAAAGTTAAAAGAGTAGATAATAGAGCTATTTGGAGGGTGTGTGAGAGCTAACCATAAAAATAAATAGATGCTATGGGCTACAGTTTAATAGCAATTTTGTGGATAAACAGTATATAGCAAAGGTGTAGTACAGGTCAGGAGAAAGCTTTAAGGCCTGAAAGGGACAAGTCTGCCACCTGGTGGCCCAAATTAATTTATTGTAAGCAGGGTAAAAAATGAGGGAGTTTAGGTTCCTAATGCAAGAAAAGGAGTAGTGGTTCAGAGTGTCTTTAAATGGTGGAAAAAGTAGATTAGACTGGTTACAGAGTGGGGAGGGAGTAAAGCTGCTGGTTTTCCTGGCTATCACTTTATAGCCACCTAGATCTAATAATAAGTTATAGGCTATACTGGCCATGATAGTTTAGACACATACTTTCATGATCCTTTTACTGAGAAAGTACAGGGATAGGTTACTCAACTGTGGAGACTGAAGGGAGTTTGGACAGGGTCTTGTTCTTCAGGTTGTTAGTTTCTGTGTCCTAGAGCAGTGTACTCAGATTGGAGAGCTGTGTCCTAGAGCAGTGTACTCAGATTGGAGAGCTGGGATTGTTTTAGGAGGAAAAGTGAGAGAGAAAAATAGTAGAAACAAGATATTTAGTTTAGTATCAAAGGCATTGTAATTAAATAGAATATTACAAGTATATAATCGTGTAGAACTGTACAAAAATGTAGTTCAGGCTATCAAGTTCTCAAGTTGTCTAGAAAGATGCATCACTCCTTACAAGTCTTCTAATCAGTATTATAACAAGTCCTTATCAAAAGTAAGTCAGCAAAATTCTGGTCAAATTTTATTATTCTAACTAGGCTAGGAACAAGACTATAGGACGTTACAAGGTATATATCCAGTTAGGTAACAATGATAGCTGTAAAGTTATCATTAGCGCTAACACTATAGAGCAATAACTATAACTATAGCTTAACTATAGCTTACATTAATAATGTAGTTCACACTTTTTATTAACAGCTCATATATATAAATAAATAATGCTGATAGTAACTATATATGTAAGCCTATATGTGCTTAATGAACATAAGTATTGTAAAAGCATAGCATGGTTAAATAAGCATATACAATTATTCTTGTATGAATGCTATCTGCCAAAACATTTACAATTGTTACAGCACTTCCAATATTTTTAATCATAGACCTGAAACAATAACCTTAGGTGGACATTGCAGCAAAGTAGATTTCTCTAACTTAATGCAGGGACCTTGGATGTAGTAAATATGTGGGACCATTAAGAAAAGTAAAGACTCAAGCATTAAAAATACTACATTAAATGACCACTCATATGGGGCATCTGATTTAAGGTGGTGTAGCTTTTACATCAATGTTTAAGACATAAGAACACCCTTCAGGTAGTGTACTGTAAAAACAAATTCACTTAGTAATACTTAAAGTCAGTATGTCTAATGGTACACTAATTCATTGAGGAAGAACCTGAATTCTAATGTAGAAGCTGTAGGTGTGGATATTTAGCTAAGGCAAAGCTCAAGTTTAGAGTTAGCCTCTCCTTTCATGTTTTCTTTTATTATCTATATTGGCTAGTTGCAGTGCAGTCCTAGCGTTCTCACATATACCTCTTATCCTTGTTGAAATTTACAAATGCTACTTGTGTAAAAATCAGCCGCATTCGTACGTTTCACATTAAATTAGCTAGTAGAGGTGCGGTGAGTGATTACCATAAGCACCTATTACTCTAGATGCAATCTTAAATGTAGGCAAGTATGTCTCCTCATTTATTTCTTAGTCTGCTTTTAAATTATATTGGCTAGAGTATTCCGTTATGGCTTTCCGGACACTCCACTAATCTGTGGTGAAGATGTAAGTAAGAGCCAAATTATGACTTCGCACAGGTATCCCAACCCCGATACCGCTCTCGCTCTGCTATTGTGTTCTCTAAACGTACATGGAAGTTACAGCAAATTGGTCTTATTGTGAGGACAACAATACAGAGACCAGATTTAGTAAGATGCTGTTTAAATAAGGTTCTTACGTTTAGAGCAGAGTGAGTTAGGGAAACAGTAATAGTGCGGAAAACAGCTGTGGCTGAGCACAATAGTACAAACTCTACGTGTACCTTAAGGTAGTACCATATCAGATATACTGAATATAGTGGGGTGTCTTACAAAAGGTGGAAATTACAACAAGTTCCTTTAAATGATAAAAACAAAATTGAATAGAAAGTATAACAAAGTACTTCCTAATGGGGTTCTTAGAGGTAGAGCACCGTAGGTTTAGAAGTTATTTAGTTTTCCAAGTTCCTTAACTGGGGTTGGTTGCTAAGGACTCTCCACGTGGATGGCGCAGTTTGAGAAGCCTAGGTTTAGATTGTTCTCAAAATGAGATGTGAGATACCCTTTACACGGCTTATCAGTGCCACATTAGCAGGACTGCGTATTGGTCAAATTTATGTAAACTACAGCAACCAGATAATATTGCTTTGCTTAAGAAACATAGAAGTCTCTTAGCATATGCACCAAAAGTTCTACAGAAGCTCACTTTGAGGTACAGTAATGGTACACTGCTAAGGCTAGCACTCTAACACATTGGAGAATAAACATGCACCATTAACATAGAATTATCTTAGCGTACGAACCAAAAGTTCTACAGAAGCTCACTTTGAATTACAGTAATGCTACACTGCTAAGGCTAGCACTCTAACTCACTGGAGAATAAACGTGCACCATTAATGGGAGACACCTAAAAACTACCTCTCAAGGGAGTGTAGTAAAAAGATAAGTATTCATATATGAAGCTACACCAAAAGAAAAATTAAACATATGTTACCATGAAAGCCTCACTTCCTTCTTAAACAGTACATACTACTCAACAATAATGCAATAGTTCAGTACTTACATTAGCCAGGATGCTGGGCCAGGAACACACAGCAGCTGGGGGCAGTTCTATAAAGGAAATGGCAGACCAGGATGGCATGTATTTATGGGAAAAGTGGAGGATGTGAGGTAGGAGCGTGGGGGAAGGAGAGATGGGAAAAGTGGAGAATGTGAGGTAGGAGAGTGGGGGAAGGAGAGATGAGGGCTGAGAACTAGGAGGGGCTAGAGCTACTAGAAATTGGATAGGCTGATAGACGTATAGGTAAAATACCAGTGTGCAGAAGTATGATGTGAAGATGGGGGCGGAGAGAGGGGACAGTGAAGTAATGATGAGTCAAAGTCTTAGATAGGTGGGGGAAGGGAAGGAGATGGTATAGGTTAAATAGGGAGAGAGACAAGAGAGGTAAGGAGCTGAAAAGAACAATCAGTTGAAGCAGGGATTACAGTTAGTAAGTAACCCTAAATACTAGAATAAATTTAAAAGAGTAGATAATAGAGCTACATGGAGGATGTGTGAGAGCTAACCATAAAAATAAATAGATGTTATGGGCTACAGTTTAATAGCAAGTCTGTGGATAAACAGTATATAGCAAAGGTGTAGTACAGGTCAGGAGAAAGCTTCAAGGCCTGGAAGGGACAAGTCTGCCACCTGGTGGCCCAAATTAATTTATTGTAAGCAGGGTAAAAAATGAGGGAGTTTAGGTTCCTAATGCAAGAAAAGGAGTAGTGGTTCTGAGTGTCTTTAAATGGTGGAAAAAGCAGATTAGACTGGTTACAGAGTGGGGAAGGAGTAAAGCTGCTGGTTTTTCTGGCTTGCACTTTATAGCCACCTAGATCTAATAATAAGTTATAGGCTATACTGGCTGTGATAGTTTAGACACACACTTTCATGCTCCCTTTACTGAGAAAGTACAAGGATAGGCTGTCAACTGTAGAGACTGAAGGGAGTTTGGACAGGGTCCTTGTTCTTCAGGTTGTTAGTTTCTGTGTCCTAGAGCAGTGTACTCAGATTGGAGAGTTTCATGCTCCCTTTACTGAGAAAGTAGAGGGATAGGTTGCTCAACTGTGGAGACTGAAGGGAGTTTGGACAGGGTCCTTGTTCTTCAGGTTGTTAGTTTCTTTGTCCTACAGCAGTGTACTCAGATTGGAGAGATTAGTCAGGATGCTGGGCCAGGAACATACAGCAGCTGGGGGCAGTTCTATAACAGCATGCATAGATATTCCCATTAACCCAGACATCAGATATGGAACAGTTGCATAGCCAACAGAAAACATGCATATATGGGACCACAGTGGTAATAAGAACAGCATGCAGGTACATTGATGGCACCATGCCACCGATGTTGGAATAATTCAATATAGTACATGCATGGGAACCATCAAAATACTTATCAAACAACTGGACATTATCAGACCATAGGTGTCATTGCATACCAGTTGGGGTGGGTTTGTTGATTATTGTTGGAGATACGGTAGGGGAGGAGAAAGATGTCAATTAGCAACTAGTATATTCCTGTAGTGCACATTACTTTCCTAATCAGTGCTGTTATCTGTACCTTACAAGTCTTACTACACTACCCTATAACCTTAGTTTGGACAGTGATATGGCTGTTGTCATCATTACACATGAACCGGTTTTACCTGCAGTATACACCTCTTACCTGGTATACCTGTGTAAGGAATGTTTGTTAACACTAACTGTTTGTACACATACTCCTGGATTCCAGGTTGTTGTTTTGCACATAGCTATCCAACTCTTTCTGCACAGCCTCTGGCCATGTGTTGACCACATGCTGGTGTGCCGGCGCATATCTAGAATATTGCCCTCATCCAACTTTAGTGACCCGACACACACATATACATGCTTTCCTACACAGTTATGTTATGTAGCACAGTGTGGGTGACAGTGACCAGTGATACTTTATTATTCAGAGAAACTGCAACACTCACAATTCCCTACAATACCAGGGTGAACAGTACCAGTACAGGTTATAATAGTCTGTATTTCTCAGCACAGTGTTCGTATTAAATGTGCCTGTAGGAGCAATGTTTGTTGGCACTACCTGACTGTTGCCACACAAAGTTCCAGATTCCACATTAGTATTATGCACATACATCTCACTCTGTTACTGTACACACTCTGGTCACAGCTTGACAACATGGGAGTGTAGATAGGACATACTTGAAGTATTACTCTCCGCAGTTTCGGAGGGGTGCTACAGTGGCAGGTGTGTTCTCATAATGTTTGACAATCACTTGTATTCCTTGTTTGCAGGCTAAACATCTGGGATCATCCCACAGATTTACCAGGGGGACACGCAGTAGATATGGGCACATATACTGGACATTCTGGCCTCATCTGTACAGTTGTGGGGTATGAATCTGTATGCAGTCTAATTCCACTCCCAAGATTCAGACCATGGCTGTGTCTGCTACAACCTAAACACTGTCCATCACAGTTGTGTCTGCTATATAGATATTGCTGGATATCTCCTATCTGCTTTCTGTCTTATTAATCCCCTGTGCTTTTGCATTCTGACCTTGTATTACAACACTCATATACAGATTTCCTAGACAGTTATATGTTGTTGGACAGTGTGGGCGACAGTGATGTGTAATACCTCATTATTCAGAGCAACTGCATATCATTCTTGTATTCCTGGGCACAGTGTTGGTATCTGACAGACCTGTGGGAGGAACGTTTATTAACACTACCTGAATGTTTCCACATACAGTACCAGATTCCACATTACTATTATGCACATACAGCTCACTCTGTTACTGTACACACTCTGACCACAGCTTGACAAGTTGGGGTGTAAATGGGACATACATGGCTTCTTAGTCACATAAGGTATTGGGGAGTTGCTAGTGTACCAGCTTTGTTCTCATAGCTGTGTGTCAATCTGTTGTATTTCCTGTTTGCTTCCTATATGTCTGGGATCATCCCACTAATTTCCCAGGGGGACAGGTTGATAGGCAACATATATGGGCCATTTTACTAGACATTCTGGACATATCTGTACAGTTGTGGGGTATGATTCTATATGCAGACTACTACCACTGGCAGGATTTGAACTGTGGCTGCGTGTGCTAAAAAAACAACAGTTCACATCTCAGTTGCATGTGTTATTCAGTTTTTGTTTGCTGCATTTGCCCTGTTCACTGTCTATGTGTCTCCCAGTTGTACTAAATGGCCTCTGGGGATTACACCTGTCATATACAGACATTCCTACACATTCAATTTATGGTGCACAGTGTGGGTAACAGTGCTTAATACTACAGTACTATTACATGATTGCATATCTACATTACCGTATGATACCAAGATATACACATGCAGTCCAGCAGTTAGACAAGTTTTGGCAGGCTATTACACTTTTATTGACTTACAAACAATATGAGACTCTATCTGCCATATTCTCTAGTGTATGCAGTACTTGCCTTGAACAATACAGGTTTTATACAAGCAATTAATTTACTGCTACTTTTATTTTTATTTCCTATGACAGTAAATGCATGAGTATTACTGACCTGCCTAATGTCGCAACCTTGCCAGGCGACTGATGTGGGCCTCCTGGTTCGCAGCCCACTCCATTGCAGCTGTGGGGGACATAAAAGGAATATTTAGCCATACCCATCCATGATATACCTGAGCTGGTAATTATTACACACATACTGGGGTGATACACACAACTGGAACATCCCCTGCCACTCTAGCCTCCTGGAGCCACTCCTCCAAGAGGTCCCCCTTACACTGCTTCAGGTCGGCATAGTGGTGCCTGACCTACTCACTAGTTCGGGGTATGCCAGTGGAACTGGTGAGGTCATGAGTAAGACAGTCCCAGGCCTCCGCCTTATATTGGGAGCCCTGGTACTGGCTCTGCAGCAGTCTCTGAGCATGGTCTTTAACTAGGAGTCCTGTTATGACCTTGGACTCCTGGATGCATCAGCCCTGCTACCAGAAGTGCACACCTTCTCCCCTTACTGCCAATAGTTCCTACAAGGGGAAGCTACAACCAGTTATGAGATGTATTCCCACCTCTTTGGTTTAAGTAGGGCCAATTTCCCACACTTCTCCATGATTGGCCGGTTTTGAAAAGGCTAAGTTATGGGCAAACCTGCTTAATGAAGGTTGGCATTGTTTAAAGGGGTATAACACTGGGAACATTGAGTTAACTGGTCTACACATTGCTTACACCTCCTAAGCTGGTCTGTGCAATGCTTAGAGTTGCTCACATTAGACTTTGCATTCTTTTTGTTTTTTTGGCATTGATTTCTTATTCATTACATCTTATATATCTGCCTGGTATCCATGATTAATGTGTATGTACACTCTATGGGGTACTTGTGTTTTATTGAGGACTTCAACACTCTATTACAATTACACCTCACTTCTGGGCTTACTGCTGTACTCCAGTTCACATATTTATGTTATCTAGTGGGTTATGGAACATATGACTGGATACTGATTCCTGTCACAGGTTCAGTTTGGTTTTACTATGGTGAGGACCTGTTTGCTGGTACCTCATACTTCTGTGATGGCAAGCACTGCTAACCTGCCATTTACATCTGCTTACAGCGAGTTAGCTTTAAAATTGCTTAACCAGTGTAGGCATTACTTACCGCTGCGCAAACAGGCTTAAGCCCACTTACTAGTGCTTAAATATGCTTACTACTGCTTATTTGTGCTTAAACTTGCTTAATTGTGCCTTATTCATTATGACACTGACACCTCACATGTGCATTTACTGCAGTACTCTAGATCATGAAAATATGTTATTTAGTGGGTTATGCAACATAAATATTACTCATAACATGCTTTACCATGGAAAATGGAATGTGCTGGAATGGGACTCGAACTGGGAATGCCTGCTTGTAAGGCGAATGCTCTGCCCACTACACTATTACTATGCTGCTTCATTTGCCTATATCTTCCTTGTTATCCTCTTCAGTCATTTAAGCTGTATTAATCGTAGCTAAGCGATTGGCACTCTCGCGCACCTGCGGTTAGCTTGAACCGGATTTTTTTTTTTTTTAAATTAAGGGTTTCTTCATTTTATTTATATATAGTGTTGCTGTTTGTACACAAGGGGGACTGTTGGTGGGGATATGCAGTCACCTGTGAGCGGTCTCGCTCATTTCATACCCCTTTCTGCTGTTCTTTATTGCTGAGCATGTTTATTTTGAGAGTTCTGCTCTCAAACATGCCCCCTGCACTCTTACACTCTCCGTGTAAACCTAGAAGCTCAGGCAGTGTGCCTCATTATTATACATGGCGCGCTGCCATCCTGCTCCTAAATGGCCGCCTCTGTGCAGGACTAAGCTAGCCCTGCATGAAGGAATAGTAAATCCAGAGGTTTAACTGTAAGAGTCAGATACAATGTGCAGATACCTGTGCTATACTGATAGCTGCTAAATCGGAAGGTTGCTATTTTATGGAATATATTAGTTGTTTAAGGGTCTTGTTATTTAACAAAGAGTAGGCCGTTCTCAATTATTTTCCCTGTTGTAAAAATATACAAATATTTTTAAAAAAGTACTTGGAATGAATGCAAACATATGCAAATCATGAAATAAGACCACAGCCAGGTTTCCAATAAAAACATTTTACTGTGATCAGGTCAGTACCTACAATCTAGTGACTTAAAAGACTATTGTAAAGTATGTCACTTATTGTGTTTGTGGTTCCTATACCAGTTAAGGCAGTGAGAGATACTTATGAAAGAGGGAAAGAGTCAAACTGTTTTAATGTGACAGTGCTGATGGTATCCAGTGCAGATAAATGAATCGTGTAATAGTACATATGAAGGACATGGTTAATGTCTACAAAGTTCCTTCCAGCAGCTACCACAAAGAGAAAAGTCTACAAATTTTCACAAACAACAAGCAATCCAGGGTGTATAGAAGCAGGACCTTACTTGTAGAAAGAAACATTAAGTGTAAATTCTTGTGTCCTCACTGTACTTGAATCTGCTTTCAGTTGTAATTAGGTAAGCAAATAGCCTGTGAAGCACATTTAGAATTCTAGAGGGGAATATTACAGTGTTCTCTCACTACATGGCTTGCAATATAATTTTCACTCTAGGTAATTAAAATTTTCTAGGCATTTCTTTTTGTGTGATAGTCATTTTGCCAGAAGTTTACTATCTAATGTAAAGGTTTAGATATATTTAGTAATAAATAATAAAAAAAAACATGAGAATACTGAGTATCTATTTACAATAAACACCAGAGTTTCAATTCACAGGAAATATAAACAAATTTACACAGATGGAAAGACTCAGACAGATGCAGAAAAAACAATACTTTTAGATAATCTCACTATATTTTCCTAACTGACTGAATAATTACTGTTCCCTAATTAAGTTACTTACTAAAGCAAGGCAAGATGAAGTGGGTAAGTGGTCTTGTCAGTTTCAAAAGAAAGTGCTGAGTGTCTGTCACATCTCTCACTTTTATCCAAATACAATTTCAGTGCTGGCTACAAAATGACATCACACCTGGTCACCCAACTCTGTGGTTCCCACACTACTCCCTCACTAGAAACTTGAGCCAGGATATGGCACAGATGTGTCACAATACACACCTAGACCTTTGCTAAGGCTTATTTCAGCATCTGGAGCTGTAAAACAATCCCAACCCTTTCATCCTTCTGGCAGAGACTAACCAACCATTCTCCAGGGTAGCAATTAGTTTACCACTAAGGACAATAAGAGTAGCATCCCAGCCCAGACATTGTGTCTCTGGCTGCATTCATACCTGTGAGATAAAATCTTTATGGCCTAAACCAAGTCATTTAATTTCAGGCTAGTTTTCTTAAGATTAGCTGGGCTGAGCTTAACTCCTTCCTTTCCAGCATCCTCTGTTAACATATATACATTTCATCAGTTACATTACAGTCTGACATACATGTATATTTTTTTCTGTCTAGAAGGACGCACTGTTGATACACTTTTAACACACACATCTGCACAAATCATTTTGATATTCAAATTACA
Source organism: Protopterus annectens (assembly GCF_019279795.1). Taxonomy (NCBI): domain Eukaryota; kingdom Metazoa; phylum Chordata; order Ceratodontiformes; family Protopteridae; genus Protopterus; species Protopterus annectens. The sequence goes on along the minus strand of NC_056746.1, from coordinate 995,967,999 downwards.
TTAATTCTTTACAAAACTCCAGCTAGCTATGCTGGCATATGTTATACATGCAGTGTCCTACTCTCTCTGACATAGCTGGCACTACCTCACATCATCACAAACAACTCTAAAACACATAAATCCTATAAAAATTCATAAAATAAGTAAAATAAATATGAGCCAATAAAAAGAACAATGAACAATTACAACAGCTAATAAAACAAACTGTATCAAATGTGCAAAAAATATCACTCTCTGTAAAATGTAAATGAAGACCAGTGATGTGAACGGCTAAGTGGATGTACTACATCAGAAGTCTCCAGAATATTTGAATGATTATTTGAAGAAAAAAAGTCACAGAAGGAGTTAAGCATAGATATAATGCCCCACGTTGATAAATTAAATAATGATTTGATGATGCTCAAATGCACACAATACTTCAACAATAAAACAGTATGAGGAAAAGGTGAGACAAATGTGAATAGGTGAAGACCAAAAACAACTAATGAAACATCATAAATTGATCAGAGCCTGTCTAATGAAAGAAAATCTTAAGTAAAATCTATAAATCATTATAGGACCCCTTTCATGATCTTGGAAGCAAGTTAATGTGGGATATTCCCCCAGCCATCATGAAAGTAAGCTCTCCAGATGTGGGGCCAGTACACGGAAACAATAGCCTGAAGTTTAAAGATGTACTTGTAGAACTACCAGCAAAGTCAAGATGTCAAACAGAAACAGACAGAGAGCTCTTGCATACAAGCGGAACACACAAAGTATATGGTCAATAAATAAACATCAATATTTTAAAGACAGAACAGAAGACCAGGAGCCAATGCAAACTCCACAGAACAAGTGTAAATGTGATGGTGATATGAGGTACCAGCATGTAGCCTTGAAGCAGAGTTTTGCCTTGACTATTGTTATACTTGCTACCTAAGACTTTTCAAGTCTCTTCCTCCCTTGTGGGAAACTTAACTCCAAACAACATTCCATTTAAATATAATTCAATTCTGCTGCAGCCATCCATTCCACAGACTTAAAACTTTCTTTACAGGCATTCTCAACCCATTTTTTTCCATACACATTCCCGCTTACCAACATCTTTATCCATCCATTCACACACCTACACAGACACTTGTGTAGATTATAAGATAGATAGATATATCTACATCTGTCTATATATATAGAGATAGATATACATGTATCAACCATACACATATATAAAAACATATGCACCCATAAATATATACCAGTACCACAAAAGCACTTTCTTAGATACTCATATTACTACTTATAGATACTACTTTGGACTACTGTCCTTCTCATCAATACACATTTTTAGTCTCCTCACTCATCTATACATTATTCACTTCTTCACCTTCCCCTACCTACAGACTCATACCATACAGCTCTCTGCACACAACCTAACCACTTTCCACTACCTTAGCTACCTATATACCACTCTGCAAACATCTCCTCACCATTTACCACATCTCTTTCTCTCCAGTTCTCATAACACTCCTTTCATTAATATACCACATGGCCATCATCTTACCAAGCCTCCACATTCTTCTAGTCACCATTTAACTCTCACCATCTCAACTGACAGTGACAGTAAGTCAACTGCTACTGCTTTGTACTCTCACAACGTTAGCTCACTTCACTAGCTACCATAATTTTCCCATATCATATCCCATCATAAGCACTCATACATTACATCACAAAACCCTCTTTCTCTCCCTATCTCTCCTTCTCTGTGCCAGTATACAAGCTCAGGTCTCTTCTTTTATAGACATATTAAAGTTAACAATAGTACATTATCAGCAGTTCTAGAAGTCAGATACAAATACAAATAGGTCCATATTTCTACTCACCCAACTTCCATCCTGAAACTTAGTGGAAATATACACCCTAACCCTGGACCAGCACATCAACTACCCACCATCGCCAACCCATTACTTTCCAATTCTCCTGATCCAATATTCCCATCAGGTAATGAAACTAACCTCATTCCTTTCAACATTAAGCTCAAAAGCATCTGCAACAAAATTCATGATATCCATGCATGTCTACATTTTTATTCCCATGTCATTCTAATTGCCACTGAAACCTGGCTAAAACCAGAAATTATTCCCCCGAGTTTTAACATACTCAGAATGAACAGAAATTTTAAAACAGCAGATGGTATTGCTATTATTTATAAAAACAACTTAGAAATAACTCCAGCACATCTAAAATCCCAAAATTTAATAATGCTAAACTTCTGATTGCATATCTCAAAATCAGTCAAATGAAATCTACGTGTATCTCAGCAATATACATCCCACCATGCAACAACATTACCAAAGCCGAAATATCCTACACTGGATATCTGACAACATCCCCTGGAAACCTTCATGTTAGGTAACCTAAATATAGATTGGAAATCCATAAAGACCAGTAACTACAATGACTATATTCATTTGTTTGGCTTCACCCAATTAATAACCTCCACCACCAAAATCAATAAAAGCACTAACAGGCAGTCCACACTGGACTGAATATTGACAAACAAACCCCATAATATAAAATCTTCTTGTTGCTTACCAGATACTATAAGTGACCAGCTCCCAACCTATGTAATCAAACAACAGCATGGTTCACCCAAACAATTTATAAACATGTATGCAATTTAACCAAATTTGACAAAGTATATTTATTATAGCCTGTCCCAATACAACTGGAATATATTGATTAATGCCCCTAGATGAAGCAGTTGATCATTCAATTACACCTTCCTAAAAGTACTAAATGATTTAGCACCAGTTAGGACAAGAAGGGTAAAATCTAACACAGCCCCATAGCTGACAAAAGAGAACAAACAGCTCATGCTGCAAAGAGATAAAGTATAGAAAGAGTGGTATAAGAATAAAACATAACATGCCTAACACAATTTTAGATATTTCAGAAACCATACGAATATCTTGTCAAATCTGACAAGAAATCATACTATAATAATCTCCAAAACAAAGCATCAAAACCACCCCAAGCTATTTTATTCCTCTCTAAACAAACTATTACACCCCAGGCATACCACTTCACTGTGTCCTTCTACTTCAAACAACAAAGACTTCATTGCCACTTAGTTCAACACTCATATTATCCAGTCAGCTCTATCACTAATCAATGACCATCTCACTTCACCCTTCCAGTTTCCATCTGTTCTCGAAAGGAACATACTGGCTTCTAGTTTTCAGCCCATCCTAACATCAACCATAAAAAATTACTAGCCAAGTTAAAAGTAAAAACTTCAGCTGCTGATAACTTTCCCACTGAGTTAATCAAAATAAGTGCAGAAGCAATAGTTTTCCATGTCGTCATTCTAATCAGCTTGTCAATAAATGAAAACTATTTCCCATCCATCTGAAAAAAAAACATTATTATATGATTTCACAAAGGAGGCACTTCAACAGAGATAAACTATAGACCTATTGCTATCCTATCACCCATCTCTAAAATGAGGACAGCCTTGCTTTTTCACTTTTCTTTGACCTTTCAAAAGCATTTGACACAGTATCCCACCAAAAGCTCCTCTCTGAACCTGCAGCACTAGGTCTCAATTACCCAGCCCTCTCCTGCTTTTACAGTTATTTATGCACTTGTCAGCAGGCAACTAAATGAAAACAAAACCTTTCAGCATTTTAACCAGTCTCTGTTGGTGTTTCCCAAGGGTCAATACCTGTTCCCTTCTATTTAATATTTTCATAAATAAACTTCATGCTGCTACAGCGCTTACCACTCCCGTACAATATGTTGACGATTCAGCCCTTATCTGCTCTGCCCCATCCATAATAAAAATTCAGGAAATCACTCAAAAATCATTCACTGACATTGAAATATGGCTAAAATTTCTAACATGCTGCTTAATGCCAAAAAAAATAAATTTATGCTAATTACTCTAAAACAACACCTTAACCAGAAATGCACATTTCATATTACCTCAAGTAATAACACAAAAATAAAAACCATAAGACAAACTAAACTACTCAGAGGCATAATAGATGACAACCACATATCTCATTCCATCAAGAAAACTCAACAAAACTCAGTGCCCTCTACAAGACTAAACCCTACCTGACAGATCAAGCAAAGATTACCTTAGCAGCAACATACTTCCTTCCATTTCTGTTATATACTTCTCCTATTGTTCCAAATATCAACACTACATATAAAACTAAACCAGCCTCTTGAAACTACAAAGTAGCTAAATTCACAACCAACCAACCGTATAGAAAACACAACTGCCTTGCCTTAAAACAATTAAACTGGCTTAAACTCCCAAAGCAATTGACATACTCACAAATAATCACTGCCCACAACCTAATACACTCTCCAGACAATTGCACAGTGTTACAAAGTGGGGATGCTGCCAGCCCAGATATCTGAAATTTTGTAAACAACTATATGTCATTTGTGAATATCAACATGATTTATATAGAAGTGTGACAAAGGGAAATACTGCCAGCACAGCTATCTGGAATTTTGTAAATAATTATATGTAATTTGTGAATATCAACATGATTGATATAAGATGCTTGTGTTACAAATGTATTAGAACTGTATGTCAGGTGTATATTGAACTGTTGGTACAGAAGTGCGTGTTGAAAAGGTTTATGCAAACTGCTTAAAATGTAACCACAGTATGCCCTACTGGAATAGAACAGAAATGCGCATACACTATTGTAACTGTTTAAATGTAAATATTTTATCAGCTGAAACTGGGATACAGAAGGCTAACTTATTAAATTATTTTATGGTCATGCAATAAAAAGATGTTATCTTTCAGTTTCACTGCAGCAACAGACACAATGTCTGTGCTGAGAAGCTTTTTGTATTGTCTTGAAAGTGTTTTATTGTATTATGACTTCCAGGATCTGCAATGATCTGAGGGAAAACCCTTGTGTATGTATTTTCACAGGTAGATGCTAAATACTACTAGCTTTTAGCAGTGGGGGGTTTTACCTGGGATAGAGACAGATTGCAAGAAGTGATGTCATTCTGCAATCTATCTCAGCAGTAATATTTGAGATGCTAATTTAAGAAGTCTCTGAGAGAAAGACTCTGCATTCTGTATTCTATCTTTGACCTGACAATATCAGCTGGAGGATCTGTTCACCACATCTGTCTTGCTGCTCTAATTAAGTGTACTAGGGTATAGTAATTCTCTTAGATATAGTCAGGAATATAGCAAAGCTTAGCTTAGATATTTTTCTTTATTAATTTGGGACTGTCCTGCAATGTTGTTTTAAATATTTCCTGCGATTTTGAACTCTGATGTTAATGTGATTATATACTGAGTATTTTCTCATTCTTTTATTATTTATTATTAAATATATTTAAACCTTTCATTGTGGCTGATCTGTCTAGACATATTTAAGCTCTGAGATTACTTGCATATTTATTTGGTGACATTATGTAGGCCACTCCTAATGGCATTGCTCCTGGTCAAACTACCATTAGTATTGATAGTAACATTACACAGTAAGATTGGACACCCTTCGTTAAGGGCCTTAAAGTAGCTGATAAAGAGGTGGCTGGTGGCAGTAATAACTACCTTATAGTCTGGTAAGAAGGGGGCATAGTTTATAATCTTATTCCAGCCTTTCCCAGGTTTGTTTGTGAGTGTGTGTGTGTGTGTGTGTGTGTGTGTGTGTGTGTGTGTGTGTGTGTGTGTGTGTGTGTGTGTGTGTGTGTGTGTGTGTGTAAATCAAATCTCCAAGAGTGTAGATGTCAGCTACATGCGCAGGGACATGAAGCACTGGTTGGACAGAGATGGTGCTGGAGGTCTTGGCTTGGCTACTCAGCTGAGATCTCAACTCTATAGCTGTGCCAGTGGGGAGTCTTATTGGGGATCTGTAGAAAGAAGGAGAAACCAGCCCTGGACTGACTTTAGTTTCTGTATGCTCTTAAGAGAAATTGCACTTGATGCAGAGAGCTGTATCTGGAAATACTATGTGTGTACCTGTCATCCTCTCAATGTACATCCCCCACTGGTGCTAGTGGTGAGGATTGAGGCTCCTTGATTATAAGGCCAGTGGTGGGGCATCACATCCAGCATTGCAAAATACTCTTTTGCAATATTCACCCTCTAGAGATCTTTGCCCTAGCAGTAAACATTTACTATGCATCAGTAAGAAATTCAACACTGCTGGAGACTCTCTCTATTCTCGTTATGTGTCAGACTTCTGAAATGAACTCCCCACACAGTTAAAGCAGATAGAAAAATTACATAGTTTCAAAACTTTGCTTAAACAGCATCTATGTTAAAGATGCTCCTGTTCATCTGGCTAGCTTTATTCAGATTACGTTTCTCCAACTCTTAGAGACACTTTTCTTTCCAGTCTTTTTGTACTTTATTGCTCCTCCACATACTGCACTTATTTATTTATTTATTTTATTTATTTTATTTTACATTTGTTGACCGGGAATGTATGACTGAGCCGAAGCCCTTTTTTCAGTAGAGGCCCGGGGAGAGAAGCTCCAGTAAATACATATAGTAATCAATCAAACATGTAGTAAATAATCAGTGAACAAATATTATGCAATTGGCACTAGCATAAGCAGCAACATCACAGCAACAGCAATATTATGCAAGAAGTAGTAAGTATAAAAAAGTTAACATAGGAGAAAAGATTTTTACAATTTATCTAAACAGGATATAGTACAAGTAAAGTGAAGAGGAAATGCCTATATTAGAGAGGTGGGAGAAGAAATTTTCAAGAAGGGTTAGAGCAGATCCATTTCCTGTTAAAGCATTCTGTTAGAGTTTGTTTAAATTGTTTGGGATGCATGTTTGTTCGAACTTATTCCCTGAGCTCTAACTTTTACTCCTTCTCTTACATCCCACCACTAATTACAATTCTTCCTCTGTCCATTTATCTTCCTGCTCATTTCTATAACTTCTCCTTTTATATCTCTCATCATTTTAAGCTACATTCTACTTGTCTGGCGGTAAATTATTAATAAACTCAAAAACACCCCAATCTGGTCTTTTCTCTGCAGCCATCGTGTTATAAATACATTAATTGTTGCTGTGTGTTATTTCTCTATTCAATAATTAGCCAACTTATGTTAATTTCTCTCTTTTTTGTGTTAAAAAGTTATGTTCGTGTAAGAAATATTTAAAAATATTTGAAAATCATGTAAATAAGCACATATATAGATGTTTTACCCCGCAATTATAAATGTACATCATGTACTTAAATGTGGAGCCTTTCTTCCGGGGCCTCCGCTGAAAATAGGTTTTGCCCAGTCAAACTTTTCCCAGTCAACAGAGACAAATAAATAAACAAATAAGTATGATATTAAGTCAAACATCCCTCTTAAGGATTTCACTTGTCGACATCCTGTCATCTTTTTCATCTCTCTCTCTCTCTCTCTCTAAGTTATAGTAACCCACTTTAAAAAATAATAAACTCTCTCAACTCTCAACAAAAAGAAAGGAAATGTCTGTGATATAACATATGCAAAGATACCATTATAAACTGCAGTGACCTAGAGCTCCCACATATTTTTAATTTAACATTCTTGATATAGCAGCAAAATGTTCCCCACTAATTATGGAGTATTTAGTTTAATGGGTTCCATGCACATCTAATAGCCTCAGTTCCCTAGATGAAGTGTTTAAGCATTACCTTTGAACTTTTCACACATATACATGCAGAAACACACAAACACACACACATACACACACACAAATTCATAAAAAAAAAAAAAAAAAAAAAAACAATAAATCCCTGCATGAGATTATTTAACAATGTGGCCTGGGTGCGACTTTATACCTGAATAAGGCTGCTCTGTTTAACTTCCTCTCCCACTATTCTATAATGCATAATTTATTCAGTTGGGTAGTCCTGGGTGTCTTGTTTTTCTTGCTCTATTATTCTTATAGCACCTTCAGTTAAACAAAGAAAGAAAGAGAAAAAGCAGAGGTGTTTGAAAGTTTACTCTGCTTTTGTAAACTTTCTAGTTACGTCTTTCAGATAAACCTGTTCAGCTTTCTGCTTCATATTTTTGGGATATAACCCACCCAGGTGTGCACAATCATGTAGCAACACAACAGTTTTTAGCTAATATTTCCCCATGGTAAGATCTCTGCCTGCTTGCTAATAGTGCTATTTACAATGCAGAATAGCTGTAAGTGTGAGTGAGTGAGTGTGTCTGGGTGTGATTGCATGGACTGTTGTCATGAAACTGAACAATTTCAGAAAAATACAATTAAGCAAATCAAAACAAAGTATTGTTTATAAGGTATTAGGACTGAGATTCAGAAAGGGCTACCCCCAGCAGTAAGCCCTAATATGAGTTGCCAACCATTGGTCGATGCCCTTTCTGTATCAGACACAGGCCCACCTCAGTAATACTTCACAGTCAGTAATTGGACCTTCTCCATGGCTGTACTACATGCTATTGAGGCATTCCTGGGGAGTGGCCTTTGTTAATCAGTCACATGCTTTCGACCAGAAATACCTGTGGAAGGGGATTTATGCAGCCAAGCGATTCTATCTTTGTAACTTAGCATGGTCAGCTGTGTTAATTAACATGTCCAAAATGCCATGTTCCTCCATTTCTTCCAATGGGACAGGCTGCTTCAAAGGTATTGGGGTGGAAAAGTGTGCGAGTGTGCGTGGCAAAGTGTGCAGTTGCATAAGTGTAAGTGATCATGCATGATTGTGTTTGTGTGTGTATGTGTGTCAACCTGGGTGGTCGATATAGGGGGTATTATTTAGGGTTATCAAAAGACTAGGTATGCATGTATGTGTCTGTGTTTGCATGTGCCTGTTTGTGTGTGCGTCTGTCTGTTTGTGACATTGCGTGTGTGCGTGTGTGTGTGTGTGTCTCTCTGTATAAATGCCTGCATATGTATGGGAGTGTTACTGAATGGAATGTGGGCTGCCAGCATACTTCTTAATTTCTTTGTTCAAGAATCAGAGACAAGCTAAAACAGAGTTTGCAATACAATGCATTTTCTGAAGAATAAAAAGTATGAAACTCGAATGTCTGGTATTATTGACTGCTTGTAATTCTCAATGATTTATTTTATGAGGGACATGGAAAAAATGAGTCAAATTGAGAGACAGTCTATAAAAGCGGGACAGTTTAGAGCTGTGTGTGTTTGTGTGTGTGTGTGTGTGTGTGTGTGTGTGTGTGTGTGTGTGTGTGTGTGTGTGTGTGTGTGCGTGTGTGCGTGTGTGTGTGTGCGCGCGCACGTGAGACTGTGTTTGTGTCTGAGTGTCATGTACACTGAGTGCCCGTGTGTGGAAAAGATGTCTATAATAGTGTGTGTGTGTGTGTGTGTGTGTGTGTGTGTGTGTGTGTGTGTGTGTGTGTGTGTGCGCACGTGAGACTGTGTTTGTGTCTGAGTGTCATGTACACTGAGTGCCCGTGTGTGGAAAAGATGTCTATAATAGTGTGTGTGTGTGTGTGTGTGTGTGTGTGTGTGTGTGTGTGTGTGTGTGTGTGTGTGTGTGCGTGTGTGCGTGTGTGTGTGTGCGCGCGCGCGCGTGAGACTGTGTTTGTGTCTGAGTGTCATGTACACTGAGTGCCCGTGTGTGGAAAAGATGTCTATAATAGTGTGTGTGTGTGTGTGTGTGTGTGTGTGTGTGTGTGTGTGTGTGTGTGTGTGTGTGTGTGTGTGTGTGTGTGTGCGCACGTGAGACTGTGTTTGTCTCTGAGTGTCATGTACACTGAGTGCCCGTGTGTGGAAAAGATGTCTATAATAGTGTGTGTGCATGTGTGTGTGTGTGTGTGTGTGTGTGTGTGTGTGTGTGTGTGTGTGTGTGTGTGTGTGTGTGTGTGTGTGTGTGAATGAGCATGCATGTGCATGTTTTGGAAAGCTTTCCAAAAGGGGGTACCTGTGCCAACACAATGCATGGGCCTCCAGTGTTATTACCACAGAAAAGTACTGTGCACTGGCAATAATTACACCTGATTCAAAGTCATGCATATTAGCTGATAAAGAGGTCTTCCTCGTCGTGGCTTAACACGTCTATGAATTGTACTACCCATGTTCACGTAAACCACAATTTTTGGCCACAGTAGTGTACACAAGTTAATCCCAGCACTGGTCTTTTATATGAAATTAAAAAATTGCTCTTTTTCAGAATTCAGTTATGCGTACACATACTGTGAACCAGCACATTAGATAAACATTAGCCTTTAATGCTCAGACAGTTATAGGCATTCAAGCATGTTCTATTCTTGTGGTTATATAGTCCTAGCATTGCAACCCCAGATTTAGTATGTATTTCCCCATCCGAACTTTCATTTTCACTTTTAGAGGAAATGTACAGTCCTCAGAATTTCTATAGACACCCGTTTTTGTAAACGGAATAAATTTAGCGACTTATAGGATGTAGTCTTATGTGTTTGTTGAACAGACTTTAAATTTGCAAGAGTCCTCTGCTTATATCTGAAGTGCAGCACAGTTACTGGTTCATGAAGTTGCTAACAGTGCAGGTCCGAATCCCAGCTGTGAAAAGATGTCTGTCTTGGCTATGCCAGATCTAGCTATTGGATACAGGAACACAGATACATTCCATGCTAGTTAGTTGGTTATTTTTAGCTTAGATGCTATTATGGTTCTTAAAAAATAAGGTTTGGATTCAATTTTCTTTTTTCTTTGTCATTTTCACTCAGTGCCTGCAACCACTGAACCTCCTCTCAACAGACTTGAACCCATTTATTCCTTATGGGTAAGGATCGATTTCTATCCCAGAACTTGCTACAGTGAAAGCCATCTGGAGGACTATCATCCAAGTAAACTTTAGAGAGTTTCATGCTTCTGCTGACATCCCATCAATGCAATAATTTTGTTTCTTTTTAAAAAATGGCCCAATCCCCTCCCCTTCTTTGAAGATATGAGTACCTGTGTCACCGCAGGGACCACTTACTCCCTTCAAAGATTAACATCTCCAGCTTGGGTGGTCATGCCTACATCATATGTGCACCACCCCCACCCATATGACTTCTTCCCTGCCCCCCAGCAAGAATCATGCCTGGGAGAAGCAGCAGCAGCTAATGCTGGACAATAACCCCCATCACTTCAAAATAAGCACACACATTCACCCCTGCTATCCATCAAACACCCTAGCCACTAATCAAATCCGTGTCAGCTGGGTCATAATCAGGGCCCCATCCCCCTATGCTATCAGTGCAGCCTGGGCTGAGTTCAATCTTATCTTTATAGATGTGTTGTGTGTGTCATTTGTCCACAACATTATTGAATTTTTATGTGTCCACAATTAATATATATGAATGCCCACTGAAAAATTCAAGTTCAGTTTGAAATACCACAGGATCAATAACTAGACATCGATAGACATCTAAAATAACAAGAAACATCTTTTATGTGAGATGCAGAATACCTGAACAACACACATGAACATAAATTAGGAATTGAAGGCATATTGATGAAAAGCAGAGTGCATGAAACATTGATATTCCAGTTACTGTTTAATATTTTCATATTCACTAATCTAATGATAGAATATTTTTGTATCATATTAAAAGATAATCTCAAGGCAGCACAGAAGGACTTATAAGAGACTGTGTCCTATACAATCACAAGTTCCTGTGGTTCAAGCCATTGTGTTCCTCCTTATTTTGAAATATTTTGCAAATGAATTCTTTATCCACCATTATACCAAAACTGTCTAAAACAGTCCTGTTATTTTTACGCTATTACAGTTATTCTGTAAGCTGTGATTCTTGGTTGGCACTACCCTAGTTTCATAGACTTTTAATTTTTCCAGGTTTTGGGAGTAAAAACTTCCTACTTTTCCAGGTTTTTGGGAGTACATGTAGGTTCATGGGTGTTTACTAGGCTAATGACCAAGGGCCTTTTTAAGCCTAGCCATATATAAATCTCTGACAAGTTCTGATACCTTTGATAAGTGTAAGCAGGGGTTTGGGAAATGAAACATTTACAAGCAAGGGGCTGGGTGATGAACCATTTACAGGTTGCCTGTGTCCATTAGAGACATAGGTGCCAGACCAGGGATGAATTTCCTGTTCCACATCCAATTGTCCAAGTTTCACTTGAACTGTGTTAGGGAGGAACTCTGCTTGACATGGATGGGGAGCCTGTTCCACAGATGAGTAGGCTCTGGGATACATACCTGTCTCTCCAGCATGTCCTATTTATATCACAGGCAAGGTTTAATTCTTTAGAACAGGTAATTCTGGTGCTGTGTGTTTTGTGGATAAGCAGGAGGTCCATCTGAGTGGGGTCTGACAATTCCCTGTATGCCAGGTATAGATCTCCCTTTAAAAGCCTGTAGGAGATAGAATACAAGGATAGGGACTTGAGATGGTCTACATAGGAGATTTTACTTACTCCCTGTATTCTTTTAGTGAGGAACCTCTGTGGTCATTCCAGTTGTTGGATATGCCTGGTGAGGTACATACCAAAGGGGGCATTGTACTTAATGATAAGTCTGATGAATGCCGAATACAGTGGAACAATGACTTCCTTGGACTTAGATGCCATACCTTTGTTTATAAGTTGTGCAACATAGAATGATTTCCTCACTACTGTAGACACATGATGGTCAAAGGCTAGATTACCATCTATGTGTGTCCCTAAGTCCCTGACTACTGGGTCAACTCTAAGGGGTGTATTGTCAATATGATAGTTATCAAAGGTGGATGACTTCCCAAAGGATACTATCATGCATTTCTTAGCATTTAGTTTTAGTCCATGGCGCTGACATCAGTTGTTTGTCTGTGTCAGCCCCTCCTGGAGAACATTTGTGTCAGTGTGGGATTCAATGACAGCTCCTAATTTGCAATCATCTACAAATTTAGTCAGCCAGAGACCACTGACATTAGCCTTGACTTCAAATAAGTAAATGCCAAAAAAGAGCGGTCCAAGGACTGATCCCTGAGGGGCTCTATTTGCGACTGGCCTCTTTGTAAAGGTGGATGCCAAATTCTAACTTCTTGGGTCCTGTCTGTGAACCAGTTGGCTATCCACCTGGTTACCTATGAGTTTGTAGCTAACCTCCTGAGTTTGTCAACAATGCTTGAGTGGGGTATTGTGTCAAATGCCTTGGCCAGGTCAAGGTAGACAGTGTGAACCATTTTCCCCTTATCCATTGCTTTGGTTACCTTCTTAAAGAAGTCCATCAGGTTGAGTAGGCATGATCTACCCTTGATGAAACCAAATTGGGTTGGGTCCAGTGTCTGAAGGTTTAATATATCCCTATTGATCATTTCCATGGCTTTACATATAAACTAGTGAGACGTATGGGTCTGTAGTTTCCAGGGTTTGTAGATGGCCCACCTTTGTGCAGAGGGATGTCTGTTTCTGTTCTCCATTCATGAGGCATGAAGCTTGTTTGGAGGCTAGTTATGTTCTTTGTCTCAGAGAGAGAATTAAGGGCCTGTTTCATAGTGATTGTACAGGGAGTTATATTTGATGGTATTTCATGACGGAAGGTTGAGGAAGAGAGAGGGGTAAAGGTTAAGATGAATTTATCAGCCAGGAGGTTTACTATATCTTCTTGCTCAGTATAGGTGGATCCATTTACAATGAGCTCTGCACACAATTGTGTATTGCCTTTGAGGTTGTGGACATAGCTAATGAATGCTTTGTTGTTGTCCTTGGCCTGGGAGGCCAAACTTACCTGAAATTTGGCTTTGGTAGGCTTTATAAGTTCTCTGAGTTGTTTGTTTAATTTTATGAGACTGCTTTTATCCTGCTGGGTGATGCACCTCCTAATGTTTGCCATGATTTTCTTCCTTCTGTTATAAAGTTTATTGATTTTGTGATTCCACCAAGGTGACTTATTTTTTGAGTTAGTTCTGTACTTCTTCCTGGTGGGTCCAGCTGCCTCTATGTAGCTATTAACATGCTTATACAGGATTTCTGTGAACAGGTCTGCATAGGCATCAGTATTCTCAGAGTCTATGGGGGGGGCATCACATTTTGCCAGGTTCTCACTTAATAACAGGAGGTTAGCTTTAGAATAGTTCCTGAATATTCCTGGTTGAGCTGGTGGTCCAGGTTTTATTTTTACTTCAAAGGAGACCATTTTGTGGTCTGACCTTACCAGGGAAGGCATTACAGTAGGGGGTATGCAGCACTCTCCCATATTAGTGAGGACCAGATCCACTATGGTTGTACTCCTGGTTAGTGTACTGACTATGTGGTCCAGGGAGTTTGTGTTGACAAGAATATCTGTGCCTACACATTTGGTGATGTATAGAATTCCCAGTTAATATATCTGTGTATTTATTTCTGCTCAATATCTGAGCTGTTTGGCTGGCTGCTATCTACCTGCAATCAACTGAAGTCCAAGCTGAGTTAAGTATACTTTGTTCTGCACTCACACTGTTACAGATAGTACTGCATTTTATTTATTTGTTTCATTGAATATTGTGGTCTGTCCATCTCTCTGCTGTTAGTTTGCCACCCTCCCTCCCTGTTCTTCTTGTGATATTAATCTTGGTGGCTTTGGAATTGCCTGCCCTTCCTATAAATTTGTGTTTGAACACTCCTCCTGGGTCCATCTCATTTGCTCACTCAACTGAGTACAGTGAGATCATATTTTGATTTCAGACACTCCTACCATTCCCATCTCTTCAGCTCCATCCACTGTGTACAAAGAGAGCATTTGGGAAGGACAACCCCGGCAGCCTCTTAATCTTGCTCTATTCCATCCCTCTCCACTAACAAAAAAAATGTATATATACTTTATGCAGCTGCTCTTACTGTAACTGTCTGCTGCCTTCTTTATCTGCCCAAACAACAGAGACCTCCAAACCTGAAACGCAAACAACCACCCCCCAACACTACCCAAATGACACATAGCCCACAAAATCAGTGTGCCACTCAACCTCAGCCCATAAGGCAAAACAACGTACCCAACACACTAGTCATAGGTGACTCTACGGTCAGGCACACTGATGTCCCATTCACCAGGCTAAACAAGGAGAAAGTTACTGTCAGCTGCCTGTCGGGTACCAGGATCCACCACATAATGCAAGCACTCAGGTCACTCCACAATAAGTACAAATATGACTCTGTCATTGTCCATGTTAGTGTGAATGACCTGAGATGTACCTCCCTGGACTACATGAAAGAGACATGGAGGAGCTCTCAGATCATGTAGCCCAGGCAGGTATGACCCTAGCCCTGAGTAGCATCGTGCCATCGCCCAGAATGATACCACAATACAAGGACAAAATGATTGACTTCAACAACTGGCTAAACTTCTGGTGTCATTCGAGTAGTTTTCCCAGTTAATGGTAGGGTAATCAAAACCGGCCAATATCAGGGACAACATGATCGATAGACCACGATGCTTTGCCAGTGAGGGCCTGCACCTGTTGCCCCTGGGATTCTGGATAATGGCTAAGGCTCTTGCCACCCCTATAGTGCCTTTTTTAGACAAGGTTCAAATGACAAATTCACCACCATAACAGGTACAAGCAAGCAAAATCTGAGGGTAATGCTACTTAGTGCTAGAAGTCTAAACCTCAAAATGCAATCACTCGAGGCACTCCTTAAAATGGAGAACATCAACATCTGTGCAGCAACAGAGTCCTGGTTCAAGACTCCAGAGAGCACCCCTGCATTACCAGGCTATAACTCATACCACACCTTTCGGCCACCTAACCTGGACTGAAACACTAAAGGAGAAGGCGTGTCCATATTCATTAAGGATATCCACACCTCCAGATAAGTTGCTCAACATAATGCATCTGAAATTATCCAAGTGCAACTGGGCAAGACTGCAATCCAGGTTGTATCTTGCTGCAGATTCCCTGCCATGCCCCAGAGTGCCTACTCCACATTTCTTGATATACTGGGTAATATTAAGGTACAGCCCAAAACCCTAATAATGGTCACTTCTAACTACCCCACCATCAACTGGGAAAACTACTCATGTACTAACTCATTTGCTCAACGCTTTCTGAATTCATAAATTCCAACACCCTGGATCAGCTTGTCCATACCCCCACTAGGGGCAGCAATATCCTGGACTTGGTCATTACCAATATGGGCAACAGATGTTGCATACCAAAGGTCAACTCCTCGCTGGTCAGATCCGACCACAAGCTAATCGCCCTAGACATCAATATCCTGCCCCCACCCCCCATTAAAGAAACCACCATAAACAAATTCTCCAAAGCCAACTTCATGCTTCTTATGATAGAAGTGGCAAGCTTCATGACACCCATACAGATGGAAAATAGAGGTACGTCTGCTGAATCCTATACAAATGCACTGTATAAGCACATACACGAGTGCATGGATTATGCCATCCCCAACAGAGCCAAGATGATATCCCCCCAAAAAAGGAAGCCAATCTGGTGTTCCCCTGCCATAAACAAACTCTACAACAGAAGGAAGAAGCTGTTGCAAAAAAGAGTAAAATTCCCTGATTGCAGGAACTCCCTGGTCAGCCTCAGTAAGGAGCTGAGATCCCTCATAAAATCCTTTAAAGCTATTTACGAAAATAAAATCACCACTGATTCTAAAGACAACAACAAAGCATTCTACAGCTATGTCAAGAATCTCAATGGCGACACTCAGATCTGCTCTGAGTTACAGCGCAATAGCACTAGATATACAGAACTAACTGATATTGCTAAGATACTGGCAGATAGGTTCAGTGCAAACTTCACCCCCCTCACTCCCCAAAAGGCCCATCACTATACCAGAAGAATGCAAAGCCCCTGTAATAATGGCTGCACAAGTAAAGACCGCACTGTCCAAAGCCAAGAACACAGCATCCATGGGACCTGACAACATCCCAGGCTGCGTTCTGCATGAACTACAGAACGAACTGGCACCCCACCTAAGTACCATGTTCAATCATAGCCCCACTTCAGACTTTGTGCCTACTTAATGGCACACAGCAATGGTTATCCTACTCCACAAAGGGGGCGCCACCACAGACCATGGGAACTACTGCCCCATTAGCCTGACGAGCCTGGTCTGCAAGGCCATGGAACGTATCATCTTGGAACTTATAAATAAGGACATAGGTAACCTCCAAACACTGGACCCCACTCAGTTTGGGTTTGTGGAAGGTAGGTCATGTCTCCTAAACCTAATTGACTTATATGAAGCAGTCACCAGAGCTGTGGATGATGGTAAGGTAGTGCATACAGCCTATCTTCACCTCGCCAAGGCTTTTGACACCATCCTCCACTCTGGAATTATAGATAAACTCACTACACTGGGCATAAATCCCTATGTCACAAGATGGGTGGCCAACTGGCTCACTGACAGAATCCACACAGTGAAAGTAGCTGACTCCAAATCCAACTTCAGACCAGTGACAAGTGGAGTACCACAAGGCTCAGTCCTGGGTCCTCTCCTGTTTGGCATCTACTTCTCAGACGTCCAGGCTAATACAGCAGGTCTTTGGCTAACGAAGTTCACAGATGACTGCAAACTAGGTGCCATAATAGAATCGCCTAATGATGTGGACATTCTACAAAGGGGCCTCACTGAGACTGATGCTTGGTGTCAAAGTCATGGCCTCAAGCTCAATGCCAAGAAGTGCACTGTCATCCCCTTTGGGAAAAACATTGTACCCATGAACTACTACATAGGTGGTAGCCTACTAAACACGAAATTGTGATAGGAAACCTTGGGACACAGGTGGACAGTAGTCTCTCCTTTGATAATCACATCACCACAATAGTCAGGAAATCCCTCTACATAGCATACCTCATCACAAAGGGGTTCACCTCCAGAAAAAAAGAGGTAATTGTTCCTCTCTACTCATCCCTCATCACAGACCCATTATAGAATACAATACCCCATTTGGCATGTACCTCACAAGACATCTACAATAACTAGAAAGGCCACAAAAATACCTCACTAAGAGGATTACTGGCCTCAAACAGATGCCATACGCAGACCGTCTCAAAAAACTCCAGCTCTACTCCGTCGCTTATCGCCTACTCAGAGGTGACCTCTGCCTAACATACAAAGCCATGTCAAACCCAGATCTGTTGGACATGCTACACTTAAAGAAACCCCAATCCCTCCAAGCCACATGCTCCAGGGACCTAAACCTTGCCATCACAATAAACAGAGCATGCTGGAGGGCCAGATTCCTGTCCCAGAGACTTCCCATGCTCTGGAACAGACTACTCATTCATGTCAAGCAAATCTCCTCATTAGCCCTCTTTAAGAAAAATCTCGACAACTGGATGGAAATAGGAATATCACCCCGGGGATCACTTCTGTGGCTCTGCTAGACATGGGAGCAGGAAATAACTTTCTTGGGTGGCGAAAGCCAGGGAACATGTTTGGCTAGGCTTATATAGGCCCCAGGGCCGATAGCCTACTACCTACCTATGAATCTACGAACCTTAGTTTGCTGTTCTGTGTGCTCTTTAGTGTTCAAGTGCTCTTATTCTGCACTTATTACTGCTTGTTAGTAGCTTGATTAAATTTGTCTGCTATTCTAAGCTTCTTAGTTTTAGTTTTAGCACTTGTGCTTCAGGCCAGTTATTTTACATTTAGGGTTTTTTGGACAAACCCTCATCAAACCCTGCTCTCCCTAAGTCCACCAAGTATTCAGAGCACTAGGTCTGGGACAATTCCCATCAGTGTCCCCTACCAGTCTGATCGACATGGGCATACTGAGACAGTGTAGCAACTGCCTCATGTTCACAGACAATCCCCTTCTCCTAGCACATAATTCTTCTACTTGCAAGAGATGCATCTACATCAGTAAGCTGGAATCCATGCTCTCTCACACCATATTCAGTACTCCTGACAAAGAGGAGATTGCCAGTACAAGCACCACACTACCCACATCACACAACCACACACCCACCTATGCAGGGGTCCTCAACAAAGGCTTACCTAAACAACAGAGACTCCCAAAACACACTCACAAACATTTCACACACAATACCAATCACATTGCACAGAGTAGTCAACACACCAGTGTCTCACAAACACAGCCCAGTAGGCATAACAGTAAACCAACACAGCCCATAAGGCATAACAATAAACCACACATACTAGTCATTGGCAACCCAATAGTGAGACACACTGATGTCCCCCTCACCAGGCTCAACAAGGAGAAGGTCACGGTCAGCTGTTTGTCATGCACTAGAATCCGCCACATCACACATGCACTTAAGTCTCTCCGCAACAGGTACAAATATGACTCTGACACTGTCCATATTGATGTGAAAAACTTGAGATATACCTCCCTGGCCTATATGATGAGAAACATGACTGAGCTCTCAGAATATGTGTTTCAGGCAGGTGTGACCCCAGCCCTGAGCAGCATCCTACCTTCACCAAGAATGATGCTACAATACCAACAAAAAATGATTAACTTCAACAATTGCCTGGTTTCTGGTGTCTTTCCAAGAGGATCCAGTATCTGTATGCCTGGGATGACATGGTTAATAAGCCTCATTGTTTTGCCAGTGATGGCCTCCACCTGTCACCCCTGGGGTTCCGGATCTTGGCCAAGGTTCTTGCCTCCCCCATTGTGCCTTTTTCAGGCCATGTCCCAAAGACAAATCTTCCAACATGAAAGATCTGTCAAAAAGCAAATTGAAGGTCATGCTGCTCAATGCTAGGAGCCTTAATCTGAAAATGCACTCAATGGAGTCTCTCCTCACACTGGAAGATGCCAATGTCTGTGCAGTCACAAAAACTTGGTTCAGGGCTGCGGAGATCACCCCTGCCTTACCAGGCTATACCTCATTCCACATTTTCTGACCCCAAAATGAGGTCAGAAAGACTAAGAGTGGTGGAGTTTCTGTCTTCATTATAGACAGGCACACCTCCAGACTGGTTTATCAGCACGATACACTGGAATTACTCCAGGTGCAACCGACAGTTGGCAAGATACCCATCCATGTTATAGGCAGCTATAGACCCCCCTCCATGTCTCAGGACACCCACTTCTCCTACCTGGACCTACTTGACTCCATCAAGGTACCCTCTTGCACCCTGATCCTTGGTGACTTCAACTACCCCACCATAGACTGGGTAAACTATTCCTGCACTAATGCACTCACCCAATGATTCCTTAACTTCATCATCTCTAATGCACTAGACCAGCTGGTCTCATCCCCCACAAGGGGAGATAACATACTGGACTTGGTTCTCACCAACATGGATGACCACTGCACCACTCCCATAGTATGTTCTTCCTTAGTGAGATCAGATCATCAGTCTATCTCATTCAAAGTTTCTATCCCACAAAACCCATCCCCTGCTATAACCAGGCTAAAAAACTTCTCAAAAGCTGACTACAACCTTCTAAGGGAGGGTATCAGTAGCTTCACACCACCGCCCCCTCAGAGGATGCAGACAACTATGCTGAGCAGTATGCCAGTGCAGTATACAAGCACCTGTACAACTGCATGGACTCAGCCATACCCAACAGAACTAAAACCTGCTTCTCAAGGAAACACAAACCTGTCTGGTGGACTTCCTCTATCAACAGGCTTTACAACTAAAGGAAGAAACTGTTGTTCAAGGGTAAAATGAAACCAACTCCAAATTGTAAAATCTCCCTCCTCAGCCTCAACAAGCAAATTAGATCACTAGCAAAAAACTCCAAAGCCAATTATCATTTGAAACTAGACTCCGAAACAAAGGGAAACCACAAGTCCTTCCTTCTTCAGTTACGTTAGGAACCTCCATGGCAAAGCCCAAGTTTGTTCCGAATTAATACTTAATGGTACCACTTACACTGATCCTGCCGACTTAGCCAACCTACTAGCTGATAGGTTCAACTCAAACTTCACCCCCTTATCACCCCCCAAAGGCCCAGTTGACATCTCCGATACTTGTCCCACACCTCACATCTCCATAGATCAAGTGTTAAAGGCCCTATCCAAGGCAAAGAACACAACTTCCATGAGACCTGATAATATACCAGGCTGTATTCTGCACCATCTCCAGCAAGAACGAGCTTCGCTACTGAGTACCCTATTCAACCACAGCCTAATTACAGGCTTCATTCCAGCAGAGTGGAGAACTGCCATTGTCATCCCCTTGCACAAAGATGGTGTCACTATTGACCTGGGAAACTATCACCCCATTAGCTTGACAAGTCTGATCTGTAAATCCATAGAGTGTATTATGGATCTCATAAACAAGGACATAGGCAATCTCCAAACACTCAATCCCACTCAATTCGGATTTGTCAGGGGCACATCTTGCCTACTGAACCTAGTTGACTTCTTTGAGACCAATACCAAGGTCCTGGATGAGGGAAAGTCAGTACATACAGCTTACTTTGACCTGGCCAAGGCCTTTGACACAATCCCCCACTCATCATTGAAAGGCTAACACAACTTGGTGTTAATCCCTATCTCATCAGATGGGTGACCAACTGGCTCACAGATGGGACCCACAAGGTCAAAATAGGCACCACCTCCAACAGCAGACCTGTCACTAGTGGTGTTCCCCAGGGATCTGTCCTGGGACCCCTACTGTTTGGCATCTTCTTTTCAGAGGTCCAGGCAAAGACCAAGGGCCTGTGGCTCACCAAGTTTTGTGGATGACTGTAAGTTGGGTGCTGTTATTGACTTCCCAAATGACATTAACATACTGCAAGAGGGTCTCAAAGCTACAAATAACTGGTGCCAAAGTCATGGCCTTAAGTTAAATGCAAAAAATGTATTATCATACCATTTGGCAAAAACATGGCCCCTACTGATTACCACATCGATGGCAACCCCCTAAGCACACAACCCATGGTGAGAGACCTGGGTACTCAGGTTGTCAACAATCTCACATTTGACCATCATGTGGCTGCAGTGGTCAGAAAAGCCTTCTACTTGGTTCATCTCATAAGTAAATGGATTGCATCCAGAAAAAAGGAGGTTATTACCTCTCTGTACTCCTCCCTCATTAGACCTATAATTGAGTATAACGCCCCGTTTGGTATGTACCTCTCTAATGAGTTGTAGCCTGGTAGTGCTGGGGTGCTCTCTGGAGCCTTGAACCAGGTTTCAGTTACTGCACAGATGTCGACGTTCTCCATACTGAGGAGTGCTTCGACCGTGTGCATTTTGAGATTTGAACTCCGGGTATTGAGTAGCATAACCCTCAGTTCTTTGTTAATTGTGCTATTTACGGAGGTGGGTTTGACTTTTGAGCCTTGCCTAAAAAAGGCACTATGGGAGCAGCAAGAGCCTTGGCCAGTATTCGAAAGC
This sequence comes from Protopterus annectens, assembly GCF_019279795.1. Classification (NCBI taxonomy): domain Eukaryota; kingdom Metazoa; phylum Chordata; order Ceratodontiformes; family Protopteridae; genus Protopterus; species Protopterus annectens. The sequence goes on along the minus strand of NC_056746.1, from coordinate 995,945,811 downwards.
CTAGGGGTGACAGGTGCAAGCCGTCTCTTGCGAAGCAACTCGGCTTGTCGAGCATGTCATCTCAGGCTGACAGACACTGGATCCCCTTTGAAAGACACCAGAAGCTTAACCAATTGTTGAAATTGATCATTTTTTCTTTATACTGAGGTATCATTCTTGGTGAGGGCAGGATGCTACTCAGGGTCAGGGTCATACCAGCCTGGGCTACATGATCAGAGAGCTCTTCCATGTCTCTTTTCATGTAGTCCAGGGAGGTACATCTCAGGTCATTCACATCAACATGAACAATGTCAGAATCATATTTGTACTTGTTCTGGAGTGACCTGAGTGCTTGTGTTATGTGGCGGATTCTGTCTCCCGACAGGCAGCTAACAGTAACCTTCTGCTTGTCCAGCCTAGTGAGTGGGATGTCAGTGTGCCTGACTATAGAGTCGCCTATTACTAGTGTGTTAGGGATGTTATTTTGCCTTAAGGGCTGTGATTGCGCGGCACACTGATTTTGTGTTTTATATGTTGTCTGGTTTGTGATGGGAGGTGCAGGCTGTTTGGGTGTCTGCTTTGGATGTCTCTGATGCTTTTGCAGGTTTTTATTTAGAGCTTCTGAGTATGTTTTGTGTATTTATGTGCATTTTTTTGCCGGTGCTGATTTAGTAGGTCTATGTGTGGCTGGAGGTGTGGTGCAAGTGTTAACCTTCTCCTCTTGACTGTCTGTTCCAGTCTTGGGTGGAGAAAGCTTAGCCTCCAGTTTGGCTATATAATTGTATCTCTCGCATATGTTAGTGTTTTGTGGTAGGAGGAGAGGGATGTCTGTGTACATAAGGCAGAATACAAGTGAAACATAGTGTAAAAAAACAAAGCACAGTGTACAAAATAGAAAAAGGCAATAAAGTAATACAAAATACAAGAAATCAAAAGCAAATGAACCTTTCCCTCACAGCAAGCTGTGGCAGAGTCTGGGTGAGCCTTTCCAGTAAAAAAAATATGTTTCTGTAGGCAACAGTAGTCCATCAAGCACTGGCCATCAGCTATGCAGCTAATCATGCAGTGGAAACTATTGTGATGCAGGATGACCTGTTGGTACATTGTGCACAGTGCAGTGAAAGCCAAGGAGGGATAGGCAAGCAAATGGCAAATGGGGTAACAAGAAAAAACAGTGGAGCAGAATAGATTAGATTAAGAGGAGTTCTGCACTTGTTTAGTCCTCATTACATTGCTTTCCAGTGACAATGAGGTTATATACTAAACAATGGTAGTAGCGCATCACACAATAAGATAATTGCCTAATACTACAGACTGGTTAAACTATGAAACTGTGAAACTTCCAAGTAAACAGACCACTTTCCTAATTCAAAAATATCAGGGTTGCATGATTATTCAATAATTTCTGATGTTGCCTTATGGGAAATGAAGCCAGACGTTTTTTTTCCCCCAAAGGCACCTGTCATTCTAAATTGCATCATTAGATGAAGGTTTGCGGAGGGACAGAAAAAGTATTTATTTTAAATCCAGTTTAAGATTTTGTGCATTCCCTATTTTTACTTTTAGGTCACTTTTACATATGGCACCAGAATTAAGTTTAGCTGCTGAAAAAAAAATGATTTGCAAAGAAATCAAACATCATTATATTTTTTCATTGGTTCATGCATTTGATACGTGAAAATCTACTGCCAATCATTAGCGGACCGGAGTTCCACTGTGGCGACCCCTAACCAGGAAAAGCCGAAAGACAAACAACATTAGAATTGATGAAAACATGGCTTATAACTTTTAGCAGGATTATCACATTCTTGATCTGATCTTCTCAACTGGACTTCATTGTTTCATCAGTGCAGATTCAGTCCATTTGTTAAGTAATAGAGTTTTATTTTAACATGCCTTTACAAACTGTCCATTGTCTCCATGTACATAATAAGAGCCTTTGCAGCCTCCACAGATATCAAAGTCTGGTGCCTAATCATTCAAGGTGGCTTAGGACACTTTCTGGAACTGTAAGAACTATAACATTGTTCACAGACTGCACTTATCTCCCTGACAATGCATCACTGCCATTCCATAATGTTCTGTTAGAATTCATAATGATACAACAATAAATTAATGAGTTGCATCAGTTGAAAACTATGGCTCAAAAGAACATTTTGGGATGGATTACAGACAAGAGGAATTACTAGTCCCATCTCCTTTAAAATGAAAGTCATTTGTTCCTCCTTCTTATGTAGGATATTCTAAATCTCTGTATATAGGTAAAAGGAGTTTGACTGAACATTGCTCTAATGCATTAACCACTCAATATTATACTTTTCAGCAACTACATTCATCATACTTTACAATTTCAATTCAATAACATTTTCTTCTTTCTTTAACCCCTGTCCAGAATGGCATGCATCAGGCATAGAAGGTCATATTGTTACTTGTATGCTATTTTACAGCACACATTTCACCTGTGTGACATTGTCCCAAGTGTTCAGTACATAACAAGAATGTTTACACACTTTGCGTTGCTGTGCTTATCAGAAGACTGCTAAATTTCCTTTTTACTAGTTATAATCCACAAAGGACTTCACTGGGGGCCAACTGGGGCAAGATTTAGGCTACTTAGTAGTAATGAGTCAACCATTACTCTAGCAGAGAGACAATGACATAAATACGGTGTCTGCATGCTGATATATAGAGCTGCAGGTGATTAATTGCAAAATCAAAAGTCATATATGAAAGTTGATGCAGGTTAATCTCAACTCATGCTGGGGGCTTCATCCCATGCACCTCTTACTATAATTTACCCAAGGCTGAAAACTCTCAGGGTAGCTTAGTAAGTCTCAACAAAAATGATGCTGCTTGATTTGTTCTTGATCAAGAGTACAGTTACCAGTGATTCACCCTTCTTTGGTAGTTGTCTCAACAATGATATAAAGCCATTTTCAAAATTAGGTCACCAATACCAGAACCAAGTAATTAGATTTATGCTATGCCAGAAGATATTACTTCTTTTTAAGTATTTGAGTGCAAAGGATTAGGCCAGATAACATCACTTTAGCTAACAGATCTAGCAGACACTCTCTCTGATGCCCTCCTTGTGGGAGGAATAACGACACTTTGCTGAAGTTTCAAGTAGTTTATTCAGTTAAGTATTTAGATGGTAATTAGAACAAGATTCTCATCTACCTACTTAACTGAATAAACTACTTGAAACTTCAACAAGACATCTTCATTCCTCCCACAGGGAAGGCATCAGAGAGTCTTCTAGATTTGCTAGCTAAAGTAATTTTACTTGGACTAATAATTTGTACTCTCTTTCTTGTTAGTCCTGTCACCCTCTGGGTCACAGGTAGAATACCTGACTAAAGCTTTCAGGTTTATCTTTGTTTTCTTCTTAAGTATTTTGACATCTTAGAAAGGAAACTTTCCAGCACTGTTATCTTTTACTTCTCTGCATCTCTTTCTTACACACTAAACACGGCCATGGGAGACCTGAGGGAACATACAGATTTGCACATATATACCTTATACATAGTCTTGGCAGTAATTTAGCTGCCATACCAAATGCCTGAAGCAGCAGAAAATATGGGTATGATGCCTGAGAATAAATCTTCCAATGTTTTTGAGTTAGACTACCCAAATCTAGGTGTGTTAATATTCCTCTAATTCAGGTAATGATCTTAAAATACACCAATTATTCTTAATGATTTTTTTCTATCTGTCTACTACATCTAGTAATAAAGCATAAATTGTCCTTATGTTCAAGGGACCAATGATCACTGTTAAAATTACTATTTGTTTTAAAATAAGGTTGGGCTAATCCATCTCTACTTTTAACAAGCTTGTTAAAAGAAGCAGTTAGTAAACTATCAGTATACCCTCTAGCTCTAAACTAGAGCTATATAGGAAAAAGTGCTTGTATTATAAAGAGATGTCCCATCATAAACAATCTAAATCTAGGATAGGAACTGTCCCCTGTTATAACTGTTCAGGTTGTGACTTGATAAACTTGGAAAGTCATTTTGTACATCCTGTCACTGGTAAATAATTATAAATGTGCCTGTTCAGCCAATTGTAACTCTATTAACATTTTATATTTAGCAAAAGGTAAAAAATGTCCTAGTTTTTATATTGGTAAGTCCACTAGAAATTGAAAGATAGAATAACAGAGCATAGGTCTGAGATGAGGAGGGGTATTATGACCAATTCCTGTGCTCAACATCAAAAGGAAAATGGCATTGATCATTTTTTTTTTACTTTTAGAGTTATGGATATTTTCTCTAAGAATATTAGGGGTGGGGACCTTAACAATAAATTGGAACTTAAAGAGTATGAATGGTTCTTCCACTTACAGGCTGATTGAACACCAGGTATTAACAAAATGGTTACTTTAAAGCTAATCCTTAAATGCAAACAAATGTGCCTCAGATAATTTCGTGTTAATTGTTTTATTGATTGTGATAGTTTATTGGCTGCATGACATCATGTGATTTTGTATTATAATATTTAAACTGTGATTTTAAATATGAGTTGTGTACTGATGAAAGATTTTTATCCTAAAGCTTTACATTGTTTTTATTAAAGATACTCACCACTGTAGAGTTCATTTTATTTTCTTTGCATTTTCTTTTACAGTTCTCTGCTTTACCATGTTTCTCTACTGTTTTGGTTACATTTATTTTCAGTAGAAGGCAGGAGAAGTCAGAGAAGGATATATAGCTACAGCAAGCCAGCCAGGAAAATGCCAAGTTACTATGGTGGAGCCTAGGGTTGCAGGTATATGACATGACAGTCCAGCACTGTAGTGGGGTCAGCAATGCCAAGACAGATGGGATCTCAAGACAGGGTATGGGATAATATATTCCCAGATAGGCTCATTTCTCTCAAGCAATGTTTCTTGAAGGGCACTTGAAAAACTACCTTAAGTCTTCAAAGGGGGGGGGGTGATGATGTGAGGTATTTTCATCTATGCCAGAAGTAGGGCAGTGGATGTGTAACATATACCAGCACAGCTAGCTGGAATTTTGTAAAGAATTATATGTCAGTTGTATATCAAACTGATTTGTACAGATGCTTGTGTTGAAAATATATCAACAGTGTGCCCTGCTGGGCAGCAAAAAAATGTACATGCACTGTAACTCTTTAAATGTATATATATTGTAACAGAATACTGGAAAAGACTTTGAGAAATTGTAAGAAAATTAAATTACTGGGCCTAGGCCATAAAGATGTTATCTCACAGTTTTGAATGCAGCCAGAGACTAGTAAGCGTCCTGTATTGTCAATGGGGTGAAGTAATTGCTACTCTGAAAGTGTGCAGTTTTGAATTTGTTTTATGACTTCCAGGAGCAGGAGCAGCAGATTTCTTTGTGTGTCTGTTATTGACACCTGTGTGATAAATCCTGACAGCTTTTAGCAATTGAGGGTGGTTCCATGGGAAATAGAAGTCAGATGATCAGATGTATGTGATGTCATTCTGTACAGAAATAATGTTTTAATATTAGATGAGAAAGAAGTCTCAGCTTGTGTTCGGATAAATGTGAAGTCACTGATCATTGTTATTATTTAAGGCTCCGATTCCAGTGTATATTCCAGGTACACAAGTGCACCTCCTCTGGTCCCGCCTTGCAATAGCAAGAAAAAAACATTACCTCAACCTGGAAAAGTAAGTAAATTACAACTTTTGTGGAATTTATATCACTGGCCAAAATAGTTTGTAATAGAGAACTAATGACTTTGACTTTAAGAGCTACAAGAATGACACATAAAAAACTAGTTTGGTTAAAACTTAAAAAAATTGTTAGACAGAATGCGAATGTTTCAACAAAGTTACTTCTATGGACATTGTATATAGTTAAGATTTGTTTATATTGTTTAACATTTTTGATGCATTTGTATTTATGAAAACTCAATAAAAATTATGTAAAAAAAAAGAAAAAAGTCTCAGCAGCAGTCTGTTTCTTGTAACCTAAAATAGAAGGATCCCACACCTACTTCATCTTGACTTGCTCTAGTAAGTGAACCAGGGAATAGTAACTCTTTAGATTAGTCAGAAAAATATAGTGAGATTAGTTAAATACTGTTTTTCTGTAACTGTGTGAATCTATTTGTGAAGGCTGCCAGCCTAGCTAGATAGAATGTTGTAGATAATTCTATGTCATTGTAAATATTAATATAATCCACAGACTTGTTCTCTCAAATGTATTAAACTAAATGTAAGAAAACTGTGTTAAGCATTGAACTTCAAAAAATGTAACCACAGTGCACTCTACTGGAAGAAAGCTGTTAAGTAAAGAATTACTGTGTTTGATCGCAAAGCTCTGAGATGAGATGTCTGGGCTAGCAAATTCTTTGTATTCTTATTAAGACAGAGTTAATTACTAGATTTTACATGTAAAAATTTATTTTATTTCTGCAGCTTCCTGGCCAGATGCAAGACTACAAAAGGAAATGTAAATTTTGAGTTTCTGTTAGCCTGGGTATCAGAGAAGTGTCAAGAATAATGTAATGTGAAATGACTCAGCAGTACTGTGTTATCAATTTAAGACTTTCTCAGAGAGAGAGAGAGAATTAAGTACTTTGGATTTTGTCTGAACCTGAGCACATCAACTCACCAGCACTCTGCCTTTGCTCTGTAAGTAAGATATCCATTTAAAACAGTGATTTCCCTTAGAGATAGAAATAGCCAGATTAGTCTAGCTGTTTTCTATATTTATGTTAGACTATCCTACAATATTATTTTAAAAGTTTCCTGTGATCTCTGATCTCTATAATATCATTGTGTTAAATTAATAAGATTTGTCTTGTGTTTTTATTTATTATTAAATATTTTTAAACCTTTCTACTGTGGCTGCTTTGTGTAGAGACAATTTAAGCTCTAGACTACTTGCATGTATTTGGTGATACTGTGCAAAGCCACTCCAATAGTCTTGCTGCTCATCACACTTGCTAATTGGATAATAATATTGCACAGTAAAATTGGACACCCTTTGGTAAGGGCCTTATTAGTAGCTGATAAATAGTGGTTGATGACAGTGGATTACCTTATAGCTTGGGCAGAAAGGGGCATAGCTGGAAAACCTGTGCCAGCCTTCCCCAGGAGTGTCTGTGTGTTTGTGTATAACTCATATCTTAAAATGCGTATGTGTGTATGTGTGTGTGTGTGTCAGCTATTTGGGCAGGGACATGAACCACTGGCTGGACAGAAAGGGTGCTGGAGGTTTTAGCTTGACCACTAGGCTGAGATCTGGACCCTATAGCTGTGCCAGTGGGGCGTTTCATTGGGGATCTGGAGAGAAAGGGAGAAACCAGCCCTAGACTGACTGTGATCTCTGTGTGCTCTTAAGGGAAATTGTACTTTACTGTGTGTATACTTGTTATACTTCCCAATGTGCACGTCCATCACTGGTGCTAGTGCTGAGGATTGAGGCTCCTTGATTACTGGACCAGTGCACGGGCATCACATATTAATTGTCTGGCAGTGGTGGGATATCCACATCAAATATTAGTTGTTTGATAATGGTGAGATAGCCACAGCACATACTAACTGGCTTGTAATGGCGTGGATAGTGAATTCCTGTAGCTTGTGTACAGTGATCACTGAAGGTGTTTTTGTACTCTAAATCAGCCAAGTAGTGGACATTCAGAGTTCAGATCACAATTGTTTTATTTCTTTAGTTAGTCAGGGAGAACAGACAAGCATGTCAGCAGAGGAAAATGGCAAGCTGTCAAAGAGCCAGTTGGCTGAGATGTGCCAGGCTAAAGGACTGGTGCATGAAAAACTGACTAAAGCCGACATGATTGCAGCTTTGGTCACAGCTGCATCAAAAAACAGCAATCAGGAGGACGATCAGATTGGTCGTGGGATGTACAATACTCAGAGAATGGACAGCTCAACCTTTCTGCAGGGGACTTAAAAATCCATCTGGAGATAAACAGACTTGAGTTGGAGGCCAGGCATTTGGAAATGGAAGCTGTGAAGAAGGAGAGGCAGAGGCAGCACAAAAAGGAGATGGTGACTCTTCACCAGAGTCAATGAGGTAATGGGGAAGGGAGTAACCGGACCCCAGAAGCACAAAAGGTCAGTCAATTTCTTCCACTATTTACAGAGGGGGATAATTTTGATAGTTTCATTCATATGTTTGAGGGTATGTAAACAGTATGATGCTGACCAAAGGCTCTGGGTATGGTTCCTGACCCCCTTACTCCATGGTAAAGCTGTAAATGTACTTTCCAAATTATCTGACATTGACTGTTTTAACTATAATGTAAAGAATTGTTTGTTAAAATTTTTTAAGCTAACACCTGAAACTTATAAGAAAAAAATTTGTGAGCACAGACGCAAGGCAGATGAAAGTGTGTGTGAATATGTTGCTAAACTGAGCACTTATTTTCATAGGTGGGTGAGTGGATGGCAGGTCACCACTTTTGAAGGGCTGGCAGACCTTTTGGTGAGGGAACAAGCCCTTAGCACTTTGTCTGAGGACATGAGGATTTGGTTAGCTGATAGACAATATGCTACTTCAGATGAGTTGAGGAAGAAGGGAGACCTATACCTAGCAAGCAGGGAATCCCTGCACAGGAAAGGGACACCCAGTGCTGCTCATGGGTCTAAAGGAACCCATGGTGGGCAGCCCGGACTGCCCCAACAGAGTCTGACAGTAGCAAGGGAAGCCACTAGTCCAGGTACACATCCAGGACCTATGGTTAAATGTTTTGAATGCAACCAGTGGGGTCATGTGGCATATAGATGTACACAGAGGCAAGGTGGGGGAACAAAAGGTGAGGGAGCCAGCAAGTGGGAAAAACAAAATGCCAATAGTAGGTTGTCTTGAGACAACAGGGATACCAAACTACCATCCTGCAGCTATCCTGATAGGGAAATATTTTGATGAGGCAGTACCATGTGTTAATGCAGTTACATGCAGTCAATCTTGGAGACAAGCATGTGGGTCTGGTAGCCTGGGGGAGACCCAGTCAGACCGCATACTTGCAGCCAGGACTGGTGAGGCGGTTACTTCAGGGAGGGAGCTACCCTGTAGCAGTGAGACTCAAGGTGAGCCACAGCTGCTTGTGGGTACTGATGGTTCTTTGGACAGAGTGACTGCAAAGGTAGAGGTAAGTAGTAGTACCCAGGCTGACAGTGAGGCACCGCTGTCAGAGGATGCCAGACCTCCTATGGAAGGGGAGCTGGGAAGGGTTACAAAGAAAGAGTTGAGAGAACTCAGCTCTCAGACCCTACATTGCAAGGCCTGAGGCAGGTAGCTAGTGAGGCACCTGATTCTCAAGGGAAGGGGGAATCTGTATACTGGGACAAAGGGTTACTGTATAGAGAGTGGACCCCTGAGGGAGGGCTAGAAGGTGAGAGGATACAGCAGTTGGTAGTGCCTAGAGCATACCATCTGGCGCTTCTAGCCATAGCCCATGATATTCCCTTTGCAGGTCATATGGGCATAAAACGTACAAAGAGACGTATTATGCAGAACTTCTATTGGCCTGGAATTTTCAGAGATGTAACAGGGTACTGCAGGACCTGTGAGCAGTGCCAAAAAGTAGACAAGGCAGGAGACAAGGTGTACTATTGATAAAGATAAAATCCCGTATTTGGACATCTTATTAAAAAATGACTGTTTGAACTAAAAATTTCTAGCTGCAATTTTCCGTAAGAGGACATATTCCAACAGTTTTCTTCATTTTAACAATTGTCATCCCATGTCAGAAAAAAGAGTTGTCCTAAAAGGACAGTTTGTGCGAGCAGCATAGAAGGTAACTTTATGGGATCATTTTATTAAGGAATGTGACCTGTTAAAAGGAATGTTCATTAAAAGAGGTTACCCTATGGAACTAATCGATAAAATAATGGATGAGGCTAAGACAAAAAGGAAGAATGGGCATTTTGTTCCCATTTTGAATGTAAAAATTAGACCAGGACAAGGTAATGTAAATATAGAAGAATTGGTGGAAATAGGAAGAAAGGATAACATAGAACGAGCCACACATCTAAGTGTAGAGCGACAAACTGTTACTACTAACACTGAACAAATAATGACACCTTACCAGTCCAGTTTTTTAACAACTTTTTCTAGGGATGCAGTTGTAATTAAAAATATTTTAACAAAAAGCTGGAATTTGTTAAGTAATGAAAAACGTATGAGGGAATTGTTAGGTGAGAAACCTATCTATGTATATAGGAAGGGAGGTACAATAAAAAATCTACTAGAAAAAAAAGGAAAATAACAAGAGAGAAGGGAGAATGTTCAAATGTGGTACATGTAAGTTTTGCTCTTACATTCTGGAGACTAATAGTTCAGAAATAAATGGGGGCCGAATAAATGGGTCTATATAATAACATCAAAGTGTCAAAACTTCGAATGTTATGACATCAAACCCAAAACCACAAAAGCTGAAAACCCCGAAGACTGAGAACAGCAATTTTTTTTCCCTGGGAAACAAATCGCTGTTCCAGTACAAAACGCAAAACACACGAACACTACAAACTATTTCTACTTAATATACCAACTCCGAGATCACACCACAGTGGAGGAAATAGCGAAGCTGCAGAAACGGCCCACCAAATTCTTTCCCTGGGAAAGAATTCGATGTTCTACGGCTTCGATATTGTCAGTCTTCGAACTTTCAATTTAGAGGTTTTCGTGTTCGAAGTTTTAACACTTTGATGTTATGAAATAGACCCGAATAAACATCAAGGAAAGATTTAACTGTAGTAGTGAAAGGGTGGTTTATTGTGCTATATGTGAAAATTGTCCATGTTTTTACGTGATCAAAACAGAACGTAAATTGAAGAACAGGATTGGTGAACACCTACGAAATATAAGGGATGGGTGTGAATTTAATGCCCTAGCTAAACATAATTCTGGAAATCCTGGACACGGGTTCAAATTTATAGTTCTAGAATCCTTATAAATATTTGAAAGAGGGGGCGCTTGGCCATACTTGTTGGAAAAACTAGAACTTACATGGAAGTTACATTTAAATGCCCTAAATTGGCCAGGACTAAATGACAGTGTGTCCATTAGTAGCCTTCTTAAACTAAAGGCATTAAGAAGATGATGCCATTTACTAACAAGGAACTTTTATGTCATCAGAACTGTTAATATTTTAGCTTGTTTAGGGGGAGATTGATTTGAAGGTTTTATAAGTAAAGGTACTTTAGTTAGTTTTAATATTGGAAATAACTTGAATTTCGGGTTATAAATATGTATTTAATTGTATGTCAGTTTTGCACTTCTCAATTTTTAACATTATGATTTATGAAATTTATTGCTGAATGTATATTTATAAGGTTGAAACAAGTTAGTACATAAGATTTACATTAGACATACTGTTGCACTTTAAGAGGGTCTATATTATATCCTCGAACACTTAAAAAAGCGAATGCTGATTGATCAAACTTATTTTTGCGAAACTGCAAAATATCGAAGCAGCAGAAACTCAAATTTTTTCCTAGGAAAAGAATTTGGTTGTCCGTTTCTGTTGCTTTGGTATTTTCAGTGTTATGGTGGAAAGTAACCGGTCGGATTCAGGTAAGTGTGCGATTGTGTGGATGTGAGTGTTAGGGTGATTTAGGTGAGTTAGGGTTAGAGCTCGGGTTAGGTGTGTGTGCGATTGAGTGGACATGAGGGTTAGGGTGGATTTAAGTGTGTTAGGGTTAGGGAGCGGGTGAGGTGACTGTGCGATAGTGACGGACCTTAGGGTTAGGGTTTGGGTTAAGGTAAGTGGGTAGTTAGTGGTGTGTGCATAGTTTAGTGTAGGGTTAGGTATCAGATTTTAGGTGTATGTGTGTGGATTTCTGTTTGTTTGGTGTTCTTGTGTTGTGTGTATGTGTTTTGGATCAACGATTTTTTCCCTGGGAAAAAAATCGCTGATCTGACAGTTCGAGATTGTAAGCTTTCGCTTAAATTAGGTCGATCAATCAGCTTTCGCTTTTTTAAGCGTTTGATGATATAATATAGACCCCTTTAAGAGCAGTAGGATGTGATGCCATCACTTTGAATTGATTTAAACTACTGTGACAGGAAACACTGTAAATCTGATGAAGTCCCTAATATATTAAGCTCGGGATGAAAGCACTTATTTGTTTTAATAATAAAAACAGTTGTACAATCTGGTACTGTATTCGCTTTTTTTATTTTTTGAGTTTGGAACTGTTTTATCATTTCTTGGAGGAGACAAGGTGAAAACTCCTTTGATGCCTTTGCATGTGATTGAGGAGCCATTTCAGAGGGTAGCTATGGATATTGTGGGGCCTCAATTCCACAGGGAAAAAGTATATCCTAGTGGTAGTAGACTATGCTACAAGACACTCTGAGGCAGTGGCTTTGTCCTCCACTGAGGGGGCAAAGGTGGCAAATGATTTGTTAGAGGTTTTCAGCAGGGTAGGTTTCCCAAAAAGAAATACTGACTGACAGACATGCCACTTTCATGTCAGACCTGCTGGCTTGTCTGTGGAAGTACTATGGGGTGAAGCACCTAAAGACCACCCCATACCATCCCCAGACTAATGCTCTTGTTGAGAGGTTAAATTCTACAATCAATTCCATGCTATGGGCATTTGCATACCTGTTTAAGAGGGACTGGGACAAATATTTGCCCATCATTGTTTGCTTACAGAGAGGTTCCCCAGGAATCCACAGGTTTTTCATCCTTTGAGTTGATGTATGGGCATAGGGTGAGGGGGGCCTCTAGATTTCATTTGTGATGAGTGGGAAGGTGAGTGTGAATCTCACAAGGAGTCTGTCATGGCATATGTCCTAAACCTCAGGACAAGGCTAATAGGAACTCATGGGCTTGGTCCAGGAGAACCTGGCAGAAGCCCAACAGCAGAAAAAGGTCTGGTATGACAGGAATGCTCGAGCTAGAGAGTATGCTATAGGGCAGCAGGTAATGGTTCTCATTCCTGTCAGACACAGCAAGCTGCAAGCAACCTGGGAGGGACCCTACAAGGTGGTGAGAAAGGTAAGTGGTGTTAACTACCGTATTTCCCTGAAAATAAGACCGTCTCTTATACTTTTTCCCCTGCCGAAATACGCATTAGGGCTAATTATCAGGGGATGCCTTATTTACCCCCCCCCCCATACAACAATCTACATTTATCATTTATTCATGTACACAAATTTACATTTATTTGGTACTTTTCCATTATTGGGTAACAGTTCTAGGTAACGCGTTAACAGTTGTGTGAGAATTCTACATAAACAGTGCAACAAACATTTCAACTTCAGAATATCTACACCTTGGCTTTCACAGTGCAATATTTCATGCTTAACAGAAAGTGCAGAAAAATCTCAGTACATGTGTATTGGAGGAGGGGAATAAAACAGGTGAATAACTGCCACTTTTTGAGTGGTGATGCTTTCTTTATTCCTTACCCAAACCAAGAGAAGAATAATGGAAAGTCATAAAAATGAAGTCTGGGAACTAGTGGCCTTACTTTGTAATTACCCCTTGATAATGAAACGTTACCTTAACAGAATAAAGTCAAAAAACTGACAAGAGCTTGCTGGCAGCTGAAAGCAGAAGCAATCCATTCTGTTTCCCCAATAATGGAAAAGTTATTCAAATACAGTCATGTCATCTTCTTCTGGAACACTGTCATAAGTCTCCAAACCCCGAATTCTGGCCTGAATTTCTTGCGACTCCATTTCCTGTAGAACCATTGGCCCCAATCTGTCATGCTTAGCAATAGAGCTCTCCTTAAATGAGCACTGCTTGTCCATGTAGCCTGCTCGTAGTGCATTGGCAACACAGCTGTCAGTGATTTTATCCCATGAATTCTTCACCCAAGTCATGACCTCTTGCAGGCTAGACTTCACAAAATTTCCACACTGATTTCTCTCCATTCTATTTTCAATGTAGTTATTGAGTTCCATGTGCAAATGGTCCTTGAATGGCTTGTTTATTGCAATATCAGGAGTCTGGAGATAGGCAGTCATTCCTGTGGGAATCATTATTTGATCTATTCTTCTCTGTGCAAGGAAGTTCTTCATGTCTTTAGCACGGAGAGTGCTGGCTGAATCCCAGACTAGCAGACCTCTTTTGCCACCTCGCAAAACAAGTGGCAGTATTACATCAACCCACTTCCTTATATCTCCTTATGTGCCTGAAACACGTTCAGTGTTATCTTTCTTGCCCTTACTAATAATTAGAGGTGGGGTTTTCTTTCCATCTAGATGAATTGCTAAAATACAAGTAACACGTGCACTTTCATAACCAGTGGGGGGAATGTAGATTGACGAGGCACCCCTCTGATCAATTGTTGTTTGAGATCCTTGGCCCATAAACACTGCAGTTTCATCTATAGCAATCATGTTGGAGAGCTGGTATTTAGAAAAGTCGATGTCATCAACAAAGGACATGAATGCAAGTGCACGTTTAATAACTTCAGTATCTTCCAACTTGAACAGTGTTGTCGATCTTCTTAGAGACAGCTCATATCACTGAAGGAAGCCATCCAGACTATGTTGTGATGCTTTGAATTTTTCTGTGGATATTTCTAACTGTGGTGCCATTGCAAGGGTAAATGCTTGAATATCAGCCCTGCACACAACCAAAGCTTTTGCTCTCCTGTTAGCAATCCATTCAGAGATGATGTCTTCCAGCTCAGGAAATAATGGTTGCTGACCTGACCCACACTTGCACTTCTTAGCATTTCCTTCATCCACCTGTTGACTGAGGTTATTGTATGGTGCTCACCATTTTCAGACCATTCGGAGATCCAACTTCTTCTCTTTGCAGAAAGCCATCAGATTCTTTCCCCAGGAGTCCTCCACAATTCCTTTCTTGTAGTCGATGGAATAGCTCTTTCTTTTTGCACTCATCTTGTCTGGGGGGCTTAATTGAAGGCTTATGAGACAGGAGTGGCAACACAAAATGGTGACAGTTAAGAAGACACAACCACACCCATTCATTATCAAGTGTACATGTTTTGTGTGCGTTGTCTGTACTTTGACCAATCAAAGTACCCTTGCCAGTGTTTATGGGCCAAGGATATCAACTATCTAGTGTGAGTGAGGATTAGGGTTACATTAAGAATTATGGAGGACTTCCTGGGAAAGAATCTTATGACTTTCTGCAAAGAGAAGAAGTTGGGTGTCCAGATGGTCCGAAAATGGTGAACAGAGTATGATAACCTCAGTCAACAGGTGTCAATAATATTATTATTTTATAATTCAACACGTCCCTCATGTGTTGTTAATGATCTTAACTGGGACTTATTTTTGAGGTAGGGCTTATATCATGACCACCCTGGAAAACCATGCTAGGCCTTATTCTCTGGTTAGGTCTTTTTTATGAAGAAATACGGTACATGGTAGAACTGCTAGGCAGGAGGCAGGGGCAC
This sequence comes from Protopterus annectens, assembly GCF_019279795.1. Classification (NCBI taxonomy): domain Eukaryota; kingdom Metazoa; phylum Chordata; order Ceratodontiformes; family Protopteridae; genus Protopterus; species Protopterus annectens. The sequence goes on along the minus strand of NC_056746.1, from coordinate 995,930,480 downwards.
AAATTGTACCATGTTAACATGATGAAACCATACCATGATATGGAGGCCCTTGTGCTGAGTATTTGCAGTGGATTGCAGGAGGAGTCTGAGGGAGATCTGGTGACTGATCTCATCACAGAGGCTTGGGCTGACACCTCGGTGGAAGGGGTAGCAATGTCCCAGCAGCTATCTCCCACCCAGGTTTGAGAAATCCACGCAGTGTTACAGGAGTATGGGGACATGTTCACTGGGAAACCAGGGTGCACCCACCAGGTGCAGCACCAGGTGGATACAGGACCCCAAAGGCCTATTAGGCAGGCCCTTTATAGGGTGCCTGAGAGAGTCAAACAGACTCTGAGGGAGGAGATACAGGAAATGTCGGAACTAGGGGTAATTCAAGAGTCCATCAGTCCCTGGGCCTCCCCAGTGGTGCTGGTGCCAAAGAAGGATGACAGCACCAGGTTCTGTGTAGACTACAGGAAATTAAATAGTCACACACAGTCAGATGCTTACCCCATGCCAAAGACAGATGAGGCTCTAGAGCAACTGGGTGGGACTAAGTATCTTACCACCATTGATCATACCAAGTGTTACTGGCAGGTGCCCTGGACTCCCAGTGCTAGAGAGAGGTCAGCCTTTGTGACTCCTTTTGGCTTGTATGAGTTCACAAATATGCCCTTTAGGATGAAAAATGCCCCAGCAACTTTCCAAAGGCTGGTAGATCATATCCTGGCAGGAGTAGGAGAGTTTGTCCTTGTTTTCCTAGATTATGTTGCCATCTACATCCATTCCTGGTGACAGCACCTTCAACATGTCAAAGAGGTGCTGGGCAGACTACAGAGGGCAGGGTTGACCATTAAGCCGAGAAAATGTCAGGTGAGTATGGCAGAGGTCTCCTACCTGGGACATAGAGTGGGGAGTGGTCAGATCAGGCCAGAACTTGCCAAAGAGAAAGCCATTCAGACATGGCCTGCACCTGTTACCAAAAAGCAGGTGAGGGGATTTTAGGGACAGCAGGGTATTACAGAAAGTTCGTCCCCAGTTATAGTACCATGGCTCACTGGTGCTAGTGGTGAGGATTGAGGCTCCTTGATTACTGGGCCAGTGCACGGGCTTCACACTATTCATCTGTGTTATTTTAATATTCCCTGTGATTAAAACTTTGGTGTTTGCTGTAAATAGATATTTAGTATTTTCGTGTTCCTTTATTGTTTATTATTAAATATATTTAAACTTCTCATTGTGACCGGTCATTTTAGAAGGTATTTAAGTTTTGAGAGTATGTGCATGTATTTATTTGGTGATAACTCTGGCCACTCCCAAAAGCCTTGCTGTTTGGTCAACATTACCATTTACATTACTATTAATTTCACTCAGTTTAATCAGATACCCTTTTAAGAGCCTTATAGTACCTGACTGGTGACAGTGAATCTACCTTGTAGTCTGGGCTAAGTTGGTAGAGCGGGTAATCTGTGCCAGCCTTTTTCAGATGTGTGTGTGTGTGTGTGTGTGTGTGTGTGTGTGTGTGTGTGTGTGTGTGTGTGTGTGTGTGTGTGTGTGTGTGTGTGTGTGTGTGTGTGTGTGTGTGAATGAAACTCAAAGAGTGTGTGAAAATTAAACTCAAAGACTGTGTGTGTCAGCTACATGGACCAGGGACACGAAGCACTGGTTTCACAGAAAGGGTGCTGGAGGACTTGGCTTGGACACTTGGCTGAGGACTTAACCCTACAGCTTATTGGAGACCTGGAGGGATACAGAGAAACCCAGAACCTGGGCTGAGTATGTTCCCTGGGTGTTTTTAAGGGAAATTGTTCTTGATGCAAAGAGGTCTGCATCTGGAAATACTGACTGTATCCATTTGTATTCCAAGTGAATGTCCCTCTCGTAAATGAACTTGAAACCAAGCTGTGCTTAGTGAGTTGTTTATTAAGTCATTTTGTGTGCTTTTGGCATACTTTAATCTGCTTAGTATCAGAGGTGTGAATGAAGAGATCATAACTCTGATGACTATCAGATTTTAGATTTGGATAATTTATTGGTGAACAGTGTAGCAAATTGTAGGACCATAGCTCCTGCCCACTGAAACTCACAGTAGGCACCAATTACAGAGGCAGAATGGAATGTGCATTCGTTGAGTGGCTCAGATGCTGAATTATGCCTTTTCTGGGAAATATTATTAAGAAGCTGCAATGATACAACATAATACGCCATGACTGCATATGCAAAGGCCTCTTTGTGGATCCAGAATGCGCATAGAATAAATAGCTTATATCCAAGGATAGGGAAACTTTTACCATCAACTCTTACCGTAAGTATCCATTCTGTGCAACCAAAGGAGCAAATGGCAGATACTCTGTTTCATTCCTTTATGACCACAAGCCATTGCACTGAAAAAAGGTTAATGTAATATAGGAATAACCCATAAAACATATGTTAAAATGTAAACATACAGTGTAATTGTCAGTGATAAGATATATATATATATATATATATATATATATATATATATATATATATATATATATATCCTGTAGCAGTCAAACTTTTCCTTTTTACTTAAAATGCAAATTACAGTAGTAGCTTTACTCTGCATTTTGCATTTATTGCTCTTGAGCTTATCCACTCAATGAAAAAAGAAATAATTGAAAACCTTATGCAACTGTTATTCTGCACTGTGACCTATTTCATTTGTCATGGAAATTTGCAAATACTTTAATATATTTCTTTAGTAACATCCTGAAGAAAATGCAGTGGAATAATTTCAGATAGTATGATCTGGCTCAAAGTGAACATTTACCCCCTGAAACTCCAAAATTAAACATCTCACAACACCTCCCACTATTTTGTGAATCAAACATTATACACAATACTCAAGTTTTACCTTGGAGTGATCCCATTGTTTGTAAAGGGAAAGCAGCATTACTTCTGTATCTGTGACAGCAGCTTAAGTGATAAGGTAGGCAAGTTCTGTGACATCAACAACCAGAAACGTAGCCTCTGCTGTGTTCCAATAAGCAAAAACCAGTTCTATGAAATCCCCCTGTCAGGTAATGATGTACACAAAATTAAATAAAAACGTTGAGTGGATTTAAAAAGCCAAATGCACTATAGTTTATATGTTATGGATAACTTTAATACTGGGAAAGAAGAGATCAGAATTAGCAGTAAACAAATATGCCATATTATTGCCCTCAGAAGTTATGCAACAATGAGTACAATGTGTGTTTATTGTATGTGACATTACCGAGTGTATTTGAGGTTTGTTCCATCGTAGGTTTCATTCTTTTTTTAACTAACAAAAATCTTTTTAATATTAACATAATATTGCGTTTCAGATTTGTTTCATTGTGGGTATGAAACTTGTTAACCACCGTAAATATCTTTCAACAGAGATTTATTTTTTATTATATTTTATATACCACTTTAAGCAGGGCGCAGTTCAGTGGACACATCTACAACTCAATGTGTAAAGGGAAAGAGAGGGACTGGTTAACTTTAAATTACTTGCCCCATCTCAATCACACTTTGCACAACAGAACAATGGTCTGAATATCTCAGTGATCTGCCATCTACATTTTGAATACAATAGTATATTTCATGTCAAGATGACAGTAAATTAGTCACCCTCCAGAGTTAATTCTGAGATCCTTTGCTCGGAAAAACAGCTGCAGACAAGGAAAGTGACTGCAACAATAAACATGAAAATAGGACTGTCTGAAATGCAAGTGTACAAAGTTACATGGGTACATTTAAAAAAATCCTGTTTGACTTTCTAGCCTCCTGGTTTCTATAGTGACATCTACCTTTTAGATTCGCTTCCATAAGAGACTAGTTACTGTTTAACATCCCCACCCACAATAACCCTGATTAGGAGAATGAGAAAGATAACACATAAGGCACACTAGTCTCTCTTCTAGCAACACCTTGGTGTTTTTTTTTTCCTACAGTTCATGTTTTGCTTTTTAACCAAAGGTTTTATGAAAACTGCTGGAAAGACATGGTCAATGTAATCGCAACATTAAGCGCAAACATGGAACTCCATTATGGTAAGTCTGATTAGTTTCTGTTGCTCAGTATGGTATAAGTTTGTAAATTGCTTGCTTAATGAGGTTTCTATGTTTCCTACTAATAACTGAGCTGTGGACTAATTAACATGCAAGTGAAATGTTTAATATGTGATTAAATATAAATATTGGCTTATTAACAATCAGACTATGGCAGCTTTATTATATCAGTTTGAGAGCTATAAGTTGTAGACCAGAGTCCCGGTGAGGCATTTATAATTGCACACTGATTATTACAAAAAAAAAATTCCCAGCATTTAATATTGACATAGCACCACCTGTGATCTTTACCAAGGCCTTTGCAAAAATGACAAGCCAAGGTATTTTCACACATGCACCAGTGTGCCCTAAGTTTAGAAGAAATACTGGAAGCGCTGTGTCTAATTTCACAAAATATTCATCACCAGAAACAACTGAGTATTTTTATCAAGCATAGGCCTCATCTTGTGACCCAGTTATGTTTGCATACATGTATGTAACCATAACATGTCACTAATGATACACAACAGAGCTGTGTTTTAGCAAGGGCTCACCATGACTTAACAGATGTAACAAATTATGTCATTGTTTCCTCAAGCAGGGAGCTTGTTTTGTAGCATCTTCTTTAACCAGTCTTTATATTATATATCTTAGGCCTATCAACATGATGTAAAATGACTGCCCCCTCCTCTCTGCTAGTTTCAACAGGGAAATGAATGTATGATTTAAATTTCCTCAGGGCTGAAATGTGTAATTTACAACTGACATAGACTAACTGATACTTGTTATTGTGCTACTAAATTTGCAGCTGTATTGTTGCATATGTAGATGGGGTTAAGTAACAAAAGTAAAGTGCTTATTCATTATTCAGCATGTTTTGTTACGTATTATTTCTCTTTATGTATATCCAAACTTAAAAACCACACACTGAGCTCATCAGATTTGCTTTCTATCTTGTTCATGGCACTGTAATCATACATTTTCCATAAGTGCATACATGCAAGCCATAGAGACCTTCCTATCAGCTTTTTTACATCAGTTCAGTAATAAAAAATATAATATGAAATGTCTTATGTCTGCAAATACATTTGTGCTTACTTACTAGAGAATGATTTTCTTTATATTAAGCAAAAAAACTTTAAATGTCAAAACAAATTATTTCTAAACACCTATATGATGATTCTTAACTTATTATTATGGTGTTTTCCTTTATTTTTGGTATACTGTGGTATATTATTGTTGTATTATTTCAGTGATCTGACTTGTCCATAAAAACACATCGCATGATCCAACATTTAAGCATGATCCCTAAATGTTCTAAGATGGCAGTATGTACGAGTGACTGTTTAAAATAGCTAAGTTTTTAAACCCATTTAAGTTGAGCTTTTTTAATACTACACTAGCCTGTACAATAATAAAAGACAAGACCATTTAATCAGGTCACAGTGATGTGTTTACAGCTAAGAAGTTATTCTTTGTGCATGGCAAGAATCTCTCAACAAGAAGTTTCACAGATTTTTGTTTAAAAAATGTTTGCGAGGTTTTTAAATAATGAAATTGTTTTGCGTGTTATGGAAATTTTGCCACTTTGGTGTGTTCTTATGCCTCCTACTTTAAAAAGAATGCTATGTTTTAAACATATTGTATTTCCTTCGAATCAGAATTTTATACTCAATGCATGATCAAACCACAGCATATAGTCTTGAATTACAGTGTTACACTGATCAGGCTCTGAATATTTTCAGATTTCTTGTAGCTTAAAGTAAGTCACCATTTTTCCTGTATATATAGCAATGGCAACAACCTTAGCAACCTTAGTTCAATGAATACAATGAAAAACAAGTGAATATTTGTATAACTGACATATACCATGACTAAATCGCAAGTGTAAAGCAGATCAGAAAAATTAAATACATTTTTTGTCAGTTACAAATACTGGCAGAATACCGCCACAACACACACACCACAACACACAGACACATTTGAGACTCACGGTGTAGCACAGAGGTGATATCAGCAAAGAATTATGCAGTGAATCCAGCACACCAGAATTTGACTCCCATAGCCTTTTTTTATTCTCTAGAACAGTGAATGGGAAGAAGAAAGCCCTATAGTTTCCAGGTTATCCCTGCAAATGTTCATTGTGTCAATCTGGTCCTTATGTACTACCAAACAAACAAACCCACACGTGATTTACCGTAGCATACAAGCACGGGTCCTCTTGCATATCTAACTGCTGTATAAGGGACTACCAATTACATGAAATATAGTCCCACCCTATGATACCCAACTGTTTGTCGCCGTACAAGATGGGAACGGTACTTCAGTACTTCCTGTTGTATATGTTTGCACAACATACTTGTACTGTTAAAAGTATAAACAGTGCCATAAAAGTTGGCCACCGTTGCCAAATGGTAAAAATGCAGTACTTCCTTATGCTGCCATCTCAAGACATACGTTATTTATGGTTATGGACTGCACGAAAAAGGAACTGACACTAAACAGCAAGCCATGATAAACAGAGGAAAAGACAATTATAACTAAATGTGTTTGCAACTACTTTACTAATATTTTTATTCCCCTTCTCATTTCATTATAAAGAATAAATGGATGTCAACACATTAAAGTGCATATGGTAACTACATCAAATATTCTAATCTTGTTAATTAATAATTACATTAAAATAGTTATCTGTTTGCAACATAAATCAGATTTTGGGAAGTAAGTGAAGCTTCATGTCTATGAGCAGAAGAGAATAAAACAATGATGTGGCATAAACAGCAGATGGCAAGAAGTCATTACCTTAACGAACACTGATTTGTAGTAGTAATGTGTAGTGTTAAGGAATGCTAAAGCCGTTTTCTCTAATTTCAGCTTCACAGATGATACATTAGTAGATCAGGGCTGCAAACATACTTCTCAACTGTCCAGACTTTTGCAGAATGTCCATATTTTTGCCTCATATTTTTGGTCTGTTCCTCATAAAATTTTGTGGTTTTCTGTCAAAGCACTGGGATGATCAGATCATAGAAGTTACTAAATAATGATATACATTTGAGTTTCAGATGTCAAATCCTTCAGAAAATTCATGTTAGTACAAACCCTGTTATGGTAGGAAAGTTTATTAGGGCAATATTTAAAACCTGTCCCTATTTTGGGACCTTTGTCCTCCCCCATTATGTCAAGCTTTTTCTAGATTTCTAGCATTAAGAGGTTGAGAGGTATGGCTACAAACCTACAATGTCTTCCAACATTTTATTGCACTCACCAAACAGTTGTGAATTGTTGGTGAATTGCTGATATAATGTTAAGGGGTAGAATAGAAATATAATATGTATGTAACTATAAGAAATAGACTGTCATCTTAAAAAGTTAAGACTCTCCATCAGTATTCAAAAAGGAGAGGTGTTAAAAGGAGTGGACCTCAGATCCAGGTGGCTCCTAGTCCAATTTAATTTGTAGAAATAAGTGAAATTTTACATTAAGTACTTGCAGAAGAAAAAGTAGATGGTAACATCCATCACCAAGGATACCTAAGCTCTTTCATTATTCATATTACCCTTTTGGTTTAGTCTCAGTTTCCCTGATATGCCCTCCTTTTAACTGAGATGCCTTCCTTTTAACTGGCCACTATTTTATTGATATTCATTTGGTTCTTAAGACACTAGTATCTGAAATGGAAATAATGATCTCCATTTAACTTTTACCTTCATGTTCAGTTGTGGACTAGAGGCCAAATGATGGAACTAGTTGAAACAGGTGACTGGTAGCATTCAATATATGTGGTGCTACCTTTACACTGTTTGTTCTATTGCACCCCCTGTAGGATATGTAGTACAACCACATATCTAAAGGACCCTCACTTCTGGGTGCTGTGCCCCAGAATTACCTTCATCCATTCATGCAAGTTACAAGAAGCCATGGACTTTCTTACCTTTTGAGGTCAAGAGTACTCAAGGTGCTGAGAAACTACTCTGCCTCCAAGTTAGTAGGAGTAGGATAATTTTCAAAATGAAGCAAGCTCTGTCATAGATAACTTGATTTATTAAACATGGATATATTGAAACAGATATTTAGAAAGCATATTGGAAAATTTGTACTATTTAATAGGTGTAAAATATTATTTGGTAATGATTTTGATGGTATTAAAGGGGGACTTAGAATTATTCTACACAAGGAGGCTAAGTCAAAAAGGCCAATATAAATATCAAGTTTTATATTTTTAACTGAACAGAATACTTTTAGTAAAATATTTTATAATTTACTTTTAAAATTGTGGAAGGTATTAGCAAAAGATCATTATTTAATGAAGAGACTAAATGGAATGCATAATATTTCATATACTATAGGTTCAAATTTAGGAGTCTATTTGATATGTAGTCACTTTAAGAGGCCCTCGATTGTTTTGATCTCTACAATCTATAATGTTAAAGTTGTACTGCTTCCTTCATTTAATTGTAATGTCTGCAAGTTTGTGTCACCATTACAGAAAATTAATTGAGCTGATTGCTCTGCAAAAAATGACTTTAATTGCTTTATGAAATGGGTAATATGCCATATGATGCGACTGTAAACTGTACTATATTTGTGAGACTACCAGAGTTTTTAAATACAGGATGCAGGAACATACAAGTTATATTAGATTGGGTAAACTGAAAACCCAGTGGTTGAACATTTTTTACTATACATAATTGTGATGCTTTGAGTTTTAAATGTTCAGTTTTGGAACAAGTTTCTTTAGGTTAGAGAAAAGGAAAGTATCTTGTTGTTTGCTCAGGCACAAGAAAGCAGTTTATATTTTGAAGTTAAAATAATGGGCTTTTGTTTTGAAATACTAATCGAATAATTGTATGGAGCATCTCTATTCTCCTGGAAAACTGTGCATCAAGGTGCAGGAGTTTATAACAGGAGTTTATAAAGTTTTTTGAGACCAGAATGTTTTGCTGTTTTTCTACTATCTGTATTTTATAGATGTTTCGGTTAATTTCTGTTCATATATTCTTTCACAGACTCATATCAATGCTAAAGTAAATGACAGATATGCAGGTTACAGTTCTTATGTTATCCAATACTTGCACTCTGGCAGCATGCAGCTAATATTTTTATTACCAAATATTTGTTTTCCTGGATACTTTGGTTACATTAAAATCATCATTGTCCTTGAGTCATAGTGTTCTAAGATTAGAACAAGAAGTACAAGACCCAATTACCAGTTGTGGGCAGCTATTGTAAGAAATGGTTTGGAGACCTGCTTTCCAACTGATCCTTGTATAGTACGTATGTTCAAATTCTATGTATCATTGATACTACAAGAAGGAGCAACATTCAGAAGTGAGGTGATGTGTGTGTGTGTGTGTGTGTGTGTGTGTGTGTGTGTGTGTGTGTGTGTGTGTGTGTGTGTGTGTGTGTGTGTATATATATATGTGTGTGTGTGTGTGTGTGTGTGTGTGTGTGTGTGTGTGTGTGTGTGTGTGTGTGTGTGTGTGTGTGTGTGTGTGTATTTCTGAGTTTGTGTGTGTGTGTCTTTCATGTATATGTAACAGTGAACTTGACTGCTATATCCAGGATGTTTAGTCAAACTGTTTTGCATGATAACATGCAGTATAAGTGCAAGTAAAATTGCAATGAAATGATTTATAGTGTTTAGTAGACTCTGTGCAGAGAGGGACTGCAGCTTATCTTATACATCTTCAAAAAGGAAAGCAGGATACAACCCAGAAATGTAGGTACCTCACAGACATTCATGAAGGTCCTCTAGGTCTGTTCAGTCAAAAAACAGATATAGAAAAAATATAAAAAAGTCCTGCAGATACAAATATAGATGTATGACAATAGTACACAGTTTGAAGATATAAGGTGGAAAGCTCAGGGGTGATAATAGGAAGTACTTTTTCATGGAACGTGTGGACAATGACTTGAATTGTTTCTTGAGAAAGACAAGCTTCAGATATACATGGAGCACTGACAGTTCGTATACAGAGCAAAGTAAAAGAAGAAAGAAAGAAGCTGTTGGTTTAAGTAGATTCTGCAACTTATCCAAAAGACAAGGAAATGGACAAACTAAGAGAGTCAAGCAGTTCTTATCTCTTACCACAATGCACTTTCAAAAATTCTCTTTCTAAAATGATGCTCATAATTTCTATTGAGTCCATCAAATTTCATAAAGCACTTCAGTGTAATTTAGAAACATTTTTCTGTCTCAAATAAAAGTCGGGTCTACATGTCTGATGAACTATTGGGAAGAATTTATCAGTATATCAGACATTTAACACGTGCTTAGGAAATACACTAGGTTCTTGTATCAGCGCCCTAAATAATTACTCTGTAAGTCTGAATTTTTTTCAGAAAAGTCATAGTCAGACAACACTGTTAGTTGCTTCTGATCTTGTCTTATCTTATCTTGGGAAGGCTTTTCAAATCACGAGGCCTCGCATTTATTGCATTATTATCATTATGGCAGTTTGTAGCAGGGAAGAACTACTCGTTCTGCATCAAATATCTACCTCATCACATACCTCTCATCTTCTTTGTTCAGTAATTCTGGATGAAGCCAAAAATAATGGGGCAGGCAATGGCCCAAAATCAGGGACACGTTTAAGTTATTGCTCTTATAAACTTAGAAAGTTGAAACAAAAACCGGAACAGAGAGAAACAACTGACATCAAGAACACTCTTTGTATGCTAGAAAAACAAGGAAGTCACTCGAGTGATGAAACACAATTTATTCCATGATGTGATAAAAACTCCACAGCATTAGCAGCATGTATGAGTAAAAAATATATACTCCACAGTAACACAATATCCACAGTCAAGCATTTTCGTCCATCCGGACTTCTTCAGAACTTGATTAATCCACCGATCCTTAGCGGCTCCGTCAAACAGTTACTAACGCAAATTGCTCGAACTTAAAAAGCCATTCAGCCTTCAAGATGGTCCCCATGCAGGTGTACTTTGTATCTTGAAGGCTGAATGGCGTATTAAGTTTGAGTAAATTGAGTTAGTAACTGTTTGACAGAGCCGCTAAGGATCGGTGGATTAATCAAGTTCTGAAGAAGTCCGGATGGACGAAAGCGCTTCACTGTGGATATTGTGTTACTGTGGAGTATATATTTTTTACTCGTACATGCTGCTAATGCTGTGGAGTTTTTATTACATCGTGGAATAAATTGTGTTTCATCACTCGAGTGACTTCCTTGTTTTTCCAGCATACAGTGAGTAAACTTAGAAAGTTGGTAGAGTAACAGGTTTTGTATTAGCATGGATTTCTAGAGGGATCAGAAGTCTGAAACTCAAAGGTCTGTCATTACTTAGTGACTGAAATCCTCTGTGATTTGCAAGAAATCCACAATTTTTACTAGAAAGAGACCAAAAATATATGTAAAAAAACAGGACATTCTGCAATATTCTGCATAGTTTAGAGGTATGCCCCCTCCCCACCATAGCAAACTTTGTCTTCAGAGTTAGATTTTAACTTACATTGCCTAAAACGTGGTCATGTTTTGAACAAACAATGAAAGAGTTGAATACTTCTGTTCAAAAACATCATGCTCATTGTTTAGTTTAAAATAAACTCCTGTTTTTGTACTTCTTGGGCAACTGGCTCTTTAGTATAACAGCAGGTTAACACAGCTTTATTATAATTTTGTCACCGCATTTTAAAGATCATGTCTAAGGTGCAAAACAACCTTTTTTTATAAAAAAGTGTTTTCATGCATCATTATGCATTTTATACATAAAACAAAGCTTGATTTGCACCCATGCATTTAAAATCAGTTTTTAAGATATTGCTTCCAAACTTGGAAGACTAAATGCAGCAAGCCATGTTTATGGCATCAATATTCATGGGAGGGCAGGGAGCGGTTACATCATTCCGTGTTCCAGCTCCAAATTCTGCTGGGTTAGCGTAGGTAAGTAATTGTAAATTAGTGATATAATTGCCAAAATGTAAAATTAACAATTTGGCAGAAAACAATATCATTATATTGTCACCACCACTGAGAACTGACAGTCCATGAGACCAATTTATTTTCATTATTTTTGTAGAATTCTAATGCTCTTTTATGTGTTGTATACCTTCCATATATAACACCTTGCTGCCATGCTATCTCCTTTTCTTGTTTCCCACTCCTGTGCTTGTCTTTATGACTTTCATTAGGAAGGAAGAATAAAAAGCAAATATTCTCATATTCTAGACAGTCATCTGTTTGACCATGCAGCTACATTTTATTTGCCAGTTGTCAGAAGTTGCTTTGAAATGTCTGGAACTTGGAGATCACTTTTGTGATCGAAATTTCTACTTTTTCACACTTATAAAGAAAGAAATTAAGTTCAGGGACATTATGGTAAAACAAAATATATAGAAAAAGCACCTTCCTTTTTGAACATACCAGTCTCTCACTCTTTATTTTTTTATATTTATGTACATCTATTTATATTTATACCTATATCTATATATCTATACATATATATATATGTATATATGGGTCTTGGTCTTAATATTGAAAGTACGTTTCATTGAAACATACATGATCAAACTCACTTTCTTGAAAGCACTTTTTGTCAAAAATGTACTTTCGCTGAAAGGTAACTAAGCAAACAGTGATTTGCATGTAGATTTACTTGTACATCAACATGTACTGTTGATTGTACAATGAAGCAAACTATTGCTTAGACTGCGGTACAGCGGAGATAAGGGAATGTTCCCTTTTCCCCACTGTAGTGTGACCTTGGAGTGGGAATATTAAAGTAGGGGGAGTGGGGGGGCACAACCCCCCACATGGGGGGGCAGGGGGGCTTGCTGTACTGTTTTATTTTTTTAGTTTTAGTTTTTTGGCGTTTTTGTTTTTTTTTTTTTTTTTGCGAAAGTGTATTTTCGATAAAATGCACTTTTCAATGAAATGTACTTTCGATGGATCAACATAGATCCATATATATATATATATATATATATATATATATATATATATATATATATATATATATATAGTAGGATGTATATATGACAGTTAGCACTGAGTTTTAAGGCTATAAGTTGTTAATGAGCTGCTTTCTGTGGCCCAGGGCCACCACCTCCTTACCGTATAACTCTGAGCAGTCATTAACAAAGACAATGTTCCTGGCTGAGACTGAGAAGAGTCCATAATGATCAGTGCTCTATTATGGTCAACAAATATAATAAATAAATAATATATGTATATTAAAGTATCCACCATACACAAACATGTATATTTGTATAAAAACCATAAATATATAAATCGTAAGTATATAAAATCAGATATATATAATCTATGGCTAAATATAGGAGCAACTTCTCCTAAAGCACAGAAACTTCACAAACAGTGAAACAAGTCAACAACCAATAATGCAACTTGGTGAAATGCACCGTCAAGGACACAACAAAAATATACTGCAGTACAAGAAGTCATAAATCTCTGCAGTTTTAAAACAGTATTGTGTTAACTCTATTTCCATGACTCTTCCATTGTATACACTTATGGAAGGATCTTATTTTAGTTTTACAACTGTCTATAGTAGCACCTCCATTATAACTCCCATGAATAAACTACCTGTGAATAAACTGCCTATGAGTAAACTACCTGTGAATAAACTGCCTATGAGTAAACTACCAATTAATAAACTGCCTATGCTTCCACATAAAAAAACTTATCTCTACATAGGTCACAAACTCCATCATTAATTACATTTCTCTCAACATGACAATTAAATATCATGACAATTAAATATCACCATAAGTAAGTAACATTGTAACTCAGACCACAGTATATTTACAAAACATCATTAATACATATCTCTCAACATGACAAATAATTAGCATCATAACTCCTACCACAGAATATTTACAAAATTCAATGACCTTTCTGCCATCGTGGTTGAACTTTGTGATTATGCCATATGGACAACAGTAAATAAGACAGTAATATCTGCTGGTACCACAAAGTAGTCAGCACAGTTTCTAAAAGATGCGCATAAGAAATCCTAATGTATATGTGCGTCTCAGAATACTACAAACTTACATGACATACATGCACTATATTTAGCTCTCCAATGCCTTACATCACTAATGGGCCTCATTAGCATATAATTTGTTTAAAATCCTATTCTGTGCAAAATGTGTACCTTGCCAGGGACTGATATCACACAGTGTCAATCTTTACAAACACTTGCTAATCCAATAGTATGTGACAACAAGCTGGCTGCAGCAATGTAGAAGGATGAAGCCCTGACAATGATAAAGGCCAGGGCTCATTTGTACACTCCAGGCACCTACAGGACATGGTAGAGGAAAGGAATTATGAGTCTATGTCTGCTCACATCTACTGATGGAAGAGATAATAATAATAATATACAAGGGTGAAGCACATGGTCCTTGTGCTCCTGGGCCTTGGCAAGACTGAAACTATGAACAAAATCTTGACTACGTGAATGGGCAGCCCATGATGGGGTATTGTCACCTGCATTATGAGGAATAACTTGCTATCAGGGAGAGGAGAACTTAGAGGAGATACACTCCCAACAAACTCAACCCAAACAGTGTAACCTTCACGCATTTGCAAACAAACAAACAAACAAACAAACAAAACAAAAAAAGTTTTGTAGAGGAATATGCATATGATGTAGGACTTACTAACAGAGTGAGTGTAATTAAGGAAAGCCTGGACTTTGCAGGACTGTCTAGAATATCACATATAGTTAAAGTACTTTGCCATGTGGTCATGCCTGGATACACATTAAGCTGTTGGTATTCCATAGCCCAATTAGTCTGAGCACTTGCATGTCTACTTTATTGAACAGTGTACCACATAAAGTAATTTGCAAGAAGTGAGAAGTGGTTCATATGTGTTAGTGCTGTGATGGGTTGTGAAACTGAGACAGTAGACTCACATACCACTCTTGAACAGCACCAGAAGCTATATTGCCCTTTGTCATGTACTGTTATGATAGGCTTGTTTTATGATTGTTAAATGTAGTGATATGATTATGAAACTCGTAAATAGCATTCGCACTTGTAGTTAACATATTATCCAGTTACCCATGAGTACTTGTTGCATACTTGAAGAAAAGTTTGTATAATTACATAACAATAAACATGTGCTACATAATGTACTGACAATGTTGGTATACACAAGTAATGTAAAATATGTTCAGCATATATTATTGTTTACCAAACAGTGAAGCAACCACATGTTTAGCTCATAGTATAGTTTTACAGCAGCATAGCTAGGGCAGGACAACAGGGGCAACTGCCCCGAGCACAAAGTTTTGAGAGGTACAATCAATCAATCCCGATCTTTCTTTAATGCAATATCGGCTTTTAAAAGCTGGTATTGCATTTGTGGTTATACCTGAGCACTGTAGTGTTCCTTGTGTAGTTTAAACTATAACAAATGCTTCCTACATTGTAGCAAGCAGTTTGCTATAGTTTAAAGCTAAACAAAAATCTTTTTTTTAACTAAAGCCTGAGCGCTGCAGCACTCCATGCAGGCAGGGTATAAACTGCAGCAAAAGTTTGATACAGTGTAAAAGAAGAAATTTGTTGTTCTCCGTGCAAGAGGTATAAACTGTAGCAACTGTTTAAAAGAAGACATTTTTTTTAATAAAATGTGTTGAAGGAGGATTGGGGGCAGGGCACTGAAATGGGATCTAACTGGCTGGGGCAGAGGGGAGGCATGTTGCACGCATGTGGCTTCCTGGTTGGTGTGCCAGTAAAAGGAACATTGTTTTTTTTTTGTTCTTCATTGAAAGGGGGGCATGAATCTAACTGTAATAATTTGCGACAATGTAAAGTACTTTTTTTACTGTTCATTTGTAGAGCTGAGAGGATGGAGCACTGGTTCATGGTACTACCACTGGGCTTTTGTAGTGTTATAATACTCTCTAGCCAAGAGCATGCTATTCCCTTTCAGTGGCAATGGACAAGATGCTTGAACAGTAAATAGAGCTGTATCTTTATTAGAGGTTTGGGGTTGAAGGAATTTTGTTGTCATGTTAGTGTATTTTGCCTGGTATACTAATTATTGTAGAAAAATCAGATTCCTCAGTTGCTGTGTTACTTTAACTCAAGTTGTTTTAGTAGGCAGTTCAAAGAAAATCCATGCATACATCTGGACATGCTATATCTAGAAACAAAGGGTCATTGTCAGATGCATGTAGTATACATTATTCTTTAACATAATTATATCCTAATGTGTATTCAGAGTACACATTGACACCAGAGTATAGTATTTTATGCACTCTGCGCAAGCATACAATGTCAACATCACATTTGAAATAAATATTGAATATGGCTAAATATAACTATAAAGGAAGCTAAAAATAGAATACTTTTTACTGTTAGTTTATTAATTTAAGGCTCTTTGCTCATGCTATTTAGTATATAAAGACCACTGCAGTCATGCATTATCACAGCAGTTAGACATTGCTCCAACAAGATTGACAAGTAGCTAATGTAGAAAATAAAATAAATAACACAAACAGATAAAAGAAAAGGTACAGTCGTATTACACATTCTTAATATTCACTACACATCTGGTTGTTGCATGTTTTGTGCAAATGTAATGCATGTTCAATATATTTAATTTTACCTGTGTATAACACTACCAGGTGACATCTAGTATAACGTGTCTTCTGCCATGTAATCTTATAACCTTACCAACAAGTATGCAACAAGTACTGATGGGTAATTGTGCAATATGCTAATCGTAACTGTTCACTTCCTTACATTTTACTAACATAATAGATCCTTTTATTCTACTATGAGATACTTCATAGTACTGCTACTATTATTGCTTATGAGTAATATGTTACTATATTGTCACAGTTTACTTGTGTACACAGTAATTTCATTACTAAGTATGTGCGGACCAGTATGAAAACTATGTTATACACTGCATTCCAGTGTTCCGAACTGTGCACTCTCGTATAGTTCTACTGCTCAGACTACCATGTATTAGCAGATATATGCTGTATGTCTATCCCAGTATGTCCATATTGCGCTGTACTTCTGACTGTCTGCAGTAGTTATACCCAAAGAGTCCAAACGTTTCTCTTACTCTTCTCATTTCTTACTCTGGTAATATGCCTTGCTCACACTTGTTTATCTGCAGCATACCTCTCAACCTCTTAGCTCAAGAAGTCTGGACAAAGCCTAAGATAATGGGGGCACAAAGGGCCATAGATAGGGACATGTTTTAAATACTCCTCCTATGAATTTAGAAAGTTGATAGAATAACAGGTATTGTGTTAACATACATTTTCTTAAAGCTGTAAAGTCTGCAACTGAAATGCATGCTATTATTTAGTGACATTAATCCTCAATGAGTTGCCAGAAAAGTACAGATTTTATGATGAACAAACCGAAAATGTCAAGCAAAATTCTGGGCATTCTGCAAAAATTTGTACAGTTGAGAGGTGTGATTCTGCAGGATTTTTTTTCTTTGCAAATCTGTAGTGGTTCTGCCGGACATGAGGAAGTATGGATCTCCTGAGTCCTCTTCTCCATGATACCACAGTTATGTCATCACTCAAGTATTTAAACATTCAGACCAGATCTGCCAGCTGGCATGGAATGGTAAAGAAAGGATGCAGGAGAATCTGTTTAGATAAGTCCACATCCTTCCTAAATTTATGAGTGCACAAGTCACCTACTCTGACCACAGTTCATGGCTCTGGCCTTCACTGAGGTTTCAAGAATGGCCTGCTTCACACCAGCATGCTATTCCCATGTCTCCTCTAAAGACAGATGAGCAGGCATGCCCTCATCATTCCTCCCTTTCCCCACCGGCTCTTAAAGGTGCTTTTTTCACTAATAGAAGCCAGCCTGCTTGAGTCATAGTAAAGACATCATCATGCTACAACAACTGATCTGAGTTCCTCTGCAAGGCTTGTGGATTTTGTCAATTATTTCTGGACACAACAAGGTCGGCAGACATTGGTGCAGTGTGCGCTATACTTCTCCAAAATTCTGAAACATTGCATCCATCAATGATACATGGTGCTAAAGAGTAAAATTTGGCAGCCAATATGTCATATAATTCTGTATTTTTCTGAGATGCTTACATGTAAGGGATTACATTTACACAGAGTAGTGTAACTGCCTGATTCCAATGTATGCCCATTATTTTATGTCACATTTGTTGTGCTGTATCACATTTTAGTTCAGTGTTCAATATGTACATAACAATAGTGCTCCTGCCTTCTGTTTGTTGAAGTTGAAGGCACACATGGAAAATAGTGACATATTATGATTAGTTTATTTTTGAGTGGTTTCCTTTTGAAACAACTCTACAAAGATGGCAATACTTCTGCTGTGATACATATTGTCAGCAACTTTTGTGGACAGTGATGCGTATTTTTTTCACGTGTGTTTTCTGTATCTATGTTGCATTCTTAGCATAGAAAGCTGTTTGCTGTCCACAAATGCCCACAACAGTATGCTGCATAACCACCCTATCCACAAATAGGTATATGTCTTGGTGCCTGTACAGAAACATGAATCACTGTAAGTTCATTTAGAATGGGTTTTCTTTCTCTATATATATACATATTATAATTCTCTACATTGACTCTAGGTAATGGTCACTGTCGATGTGACCCCCCTGACCCCCTGTACAAAAATGGACAAAAAAGGGTTTGCTGCCAGCACATGCATAAGCATACACACACACACACACACACACACACACACACACACACACACACACACACACAAATACACTTCATACCTCTCAACGCTCCAAATTTTTGCAGACTGTCCAGATTTTTGCCTCATTTTTGATCTGTTCCTCATAACATTTGTGATTTTCAGGTAAATCTTTGAAGACTTGCAGACTGTCCAGATTTTTGCCTTATATTTTTGATCTGTTCCACATAAAATTTGTGATTTTCAGGTAAATCTTTGAAGACTGAAGTCAATAAATAATGAAAAACAGTTAAATTTTAAATATCATGCCATTCAGAAAATGCATGCTGATACAAAATCTATTACTCTATCAATTTAATTAAGTTTATAGGATCATAGGAGGTTACTAGGCTGATGATGTTAGGGTCCTTACAAGCCTAGCCAAGTTTTACCCTTATTTCCATGATCAGCATCTATCACCCATGTCCAAGATGGACATAGGCGGAACCCCTGGGGTGAATTTACAGTTACCCATCCAATTGTCCAGATTGCATTTGAAGAGGGCCAATGAGGTGCACTGCTTGACATAAAGTGCGAGTCTGTTCCAAAGGTGTGGTAACCTCTTGGAGACAAATCTGTCCCTCCAGCAGGCTCTATTAATGTCACATACCAAGATAAGGCCATTAGAGTGGGTAACCCATGTACCATTTGACTTACAGATATGCAGCATTTCCAATAAAGCAGGGTCAAAGATTGCCTTATATACAAGGCAGTGATTGCCTCTGAGTAGTCTGTATGAAACAGAATAAACTGACAGTGATTTCAGACGATCCTCATAGGAAAGATGCTGAGATGTTATCAGGTCCCATGGATGCAGTGTTTTTGAACTTAGAGCTGCTCTTTAGAGATACAAGGTAGAGGAGAGGTGGTAGGGACATCTTGGGGTAAGTGTGGTGGGGACAGGGGAGTGAAGTTTTCAGAGAAACTGTTGGCTAACAGATTAGCAATGTCCACAGCATCAGTATATATAGTATCATTAACTACCAGTTTGGCATAAATCTAGGCCTTTCCTGTTAGGTTACAAATGTAACTAAAGAATGATTTATGGTTGTCCTTAGTTGAGGAAGCTAATTTGGATTCGTAGTTAGCTTTGGAAGACTTCACAAGAAGTCTTGTTTGCTTGTTTAAGCTGAGGAGGGAGTGTTTCCAGTTTAGGGCTCACTCTCTCTTTCTCTTAGACAGCAATTTCTTCCTCTTATTGTAAAGCCTGTTAATGGCAGTTGTCCACCAGACAGGTTTGCTCTTCCTTGAGGAGCTTGTTTTGGTCCTATCAGGTACGGCTGAGTCAATGCAGTTGTCAGGTGTTTGTGTAAAGCATTCGTGTAGAACTCAGCATAGTTGCCAGTTCCATCTGAGGGGGAGGTGCAGTGAAACTATTTATGCCATCTCGTAAGAGGTTATAATCTGCTCTGGAGACGTTTTTTAGTTTAGTTGGTGCTTGGGGGGGGGGGTCAGGTGTGATAGTAACTTTGAATGAGGATATGTTTATGGCCAGCACTCATCAGGGAAGACCTCACAATGGGGGTGCTAGAGTGGTCCCCCATATTGGTAAGCACCAGATCCAGGATGTTGGCACCCCTTGTGGGGTGTCAACTAGCTGGTCCAGGGCATTGGGGTTAATGAAGATGAGGAATCTTTGGGCAAGTGAGTTTGCTCACAAGTAATTTCCCCCAGTCAA
The DNA here is from genome assembly GCF_019279795.1 of Protopterus annectens. Taxonomy (NCBI): domain Eukaryota; kingdom Metazoa; phylum Chordata; order Ceratodontiformes; family Protopteridae; genus Protopterus; species Protopterus annectens. The sequence continues at coordinate 995,910,082 of NC_056746.1, read as the reverse complement.
TAGATGGGTAGTTAAAGTTGTCCAAAACCATGACTGCCTAGACTCAAGTAGATCCAAACAGGCAGAGTGGGTGTCCTGATTCATGGAGGGGGTCCTGTAGCCGGCAATGACTTGAATAAGTGTCCTACCAACAATTAATTGCACCTGAAGTTTCTCTAGGGAATCTTGCTGTCTAACCAATCTGGAGGTGTATTTATCTTTAATGAATATTGATACACTTACGACTTTATTTTTCATGACATCAATTTGTGGTCTGACCGTGTGGAAGGGGGTGTAGCCCAATATGACTGGGTTGCTCTCCACAGCCTTGAATCAGGTCTCCATGACTGCACAAATGTCTATGTCTTACAAGGTGAGGACTGCTTCCAGTGAATGCAGTTTGATGTTAAGACTCCTAGCATATAGCAGCAAAACCTTGAGGTTGTTCTTAGATATTATAAGAGCAATATTTAAAAACTGTCCCTATTTTTGGGTCATTGTCCCCACATTATTTTCGGTTTTGTCCAGACTTCTTGTGCTAAGTGGTTGACAGGTATCTCTTTCATATATACACACACACACACACACACACACACACACACACACACACACACACACACACACACACAAGCGTGCTCATATGTGTGTGTGTGTGTGTGTGTGTGTGTGTGTGTGCGCATGTGTATGGGTTCATGTGTGTGCATATGTATGTGTGTGTGTGCATGTGTGTGTGTGTGTGTGTGTGTGTGTGTGTGTGTGTGTGTGTGTGTGTGTGTGTGTATGTGTGTGTGTGGGTGTGTGCGTGTGTGTGTGTTCATGTGTGTGTATATGTATGTGTGTGTGTGTGTGTGTGTGTGTGTGTGTGTGTGTGTGTGTGTGTGTGTGCGTGTGTGTGCGCGTGTGTGCGCGTGTGTGTGTGTGGTGATTGTGTGCGTGTATGTCTTTATAACCATAATGTAAGCAAAGCCAACATACACTACATTAGTGCATTATCCGTAAATCGGTATAACCAATATTATAATTCACATGCATGTTACACATGAACTTTGTTACATCACTTTTTTAAATAATCCTTTAATTATACCAAATACTCTTAAGTATCTAAGAATAAGACTTTTCAGAATCCCATCCACTGTATGCTAGAGTGATTACACTGCCAGACTGTGTGCAAGCGTTAGTATGCTTAGGAAAATAATTTATCACACCGGTGCAGGGAAAGAGCAAGAGCTATTTTAAAGGAAGCCAAGTTGTTGCATCTGGCTGGTCTCCATGGCATAAAACAGGCCAAAAGATGTTGAAGATTTCAGAAATGTATGGCTGTTGAAGGGGTCCTGAAGAGCACTTTGGTTTCCTTTAGGAGAAACTTCTGTTTTAATAGTGAAACTTAAGTCTGTCATACAGTGGATTGATATATGTAAACCATTTTTGATTTTGATAAAATGTCATTATGCAACCACACCAGCACTAATTTTGGAGTCCTAAAATTAACTAGAACCAGAGGAATAGGATTTTAGCATCATTTTACCTTAGAAAGCTGTTTGTTCATATCATGTATTCATTCTTCATTCTTTGCTTTTACATAGCTTAAATCATGTTCTGATGCACTGTAGTTTATTTGTTAAAGATGGAATGTGATTTAATTTACTCTCTATGTGCTACTGTTCCAGTTCTGCTGCTAAATGAACTGAAAGGGAAACTCTACAAGCGTTCTCATACTACTTGCTAAAGATGTTTGGAACATCGAGTGGAAACTGTTGAGGATAATACATTTAAGTTCCATAGTATGACAGCTTGTGGTTTGATATGAAATTTATTACAGTGTTGTTGCACCCCCACATTTTGCATTTTTTTTTCACTTCTGTTGTAAGATGCTGAAAGTCTATTTCTTTATAGCTTTTATACTATGAGGAGAAGGAGCACAACGAAGCTAAGATGCGCATACTGGGGCATGTGAGGCCTTTTTAAAGTTTTGTGTGATTTATTCAGAAATGTTCCACTAACTGTAATGTACCCAGGATTTGAAAATGCCAATAGAAATATCAAAAAAAAAAAATATGCACTACTCTAATGTTTTTCCAAGAAAGGTATATATGGAAGAGACTACAGCTTCAAAATGAAAGGAGGTTAAAGATTTTAGACTAGAACTGTTCATTCCTGAATAATTTTGCTCAGTTTTTGATATTCAGTACAATTTGTTTTTAATGCTCATCTAAAAGCTAATACTTCCATTATAGTTCTTTTTTTTTCTTTTTCCTGAAACAAACCGTGAATAATGTTATGATGTTTTGATCCATCACTGAATCTTTTTAATGGCCTATGTTTTGTAATACTAATGTACACAGATTTTTATAGTCTGAAGTTTGCCTCATTTGTTGCTTTTCCTATGTTGATGTGATAATGTACCTGCTCTTATTAAACATGGTTTAATTTTGTGATGCTACCACAGGGACAGCATTAAATATAGCAATATATCTTGGTACTGTAAAGGTACAGGGCAGTTCATAGGTTCTTAGGTAGGTACCTAAGTAGGTATCTATTGGCCCTAGGACCTATATAAGCCTAGCCAAAAAGGTACTCTGGCTTTCGCCACCCAGGAAAATTATTTTCCTGTGCCCCTGTCGAGCAGAGCCATAGAAGTGATCCCTGGGGTGAATTTCCTATTTCCCATCCAATCATCAAGATTTTTCTTGAGAGAGTGCTAATGAGGAGCTTTGTTTGATATAGATGGGTAGTTTGTTCCAGAGTATGGGAAGTCTCTGTCACAGGAATCTATCCCTCCAGCATGTTCTGTTTATTGTGGTGAGAAGGTTTAGGTCCCAAGAGCATGTAGCTTGGAGGATTGGGATTTCTTTAAATGGAGCATGTCCAACAGCTCTGGGTTTGACATAGCTTTGTATGTTAGGCAGAGATCGCCTCTGAGTAAGCAATATGCAACGGAGTAAAGCTGGAGTTTTTTGAGACGTTCTGCATAGGGCATCTGTTTGAGGCCGGTAATCCTCTTTGTGAGGTATTTCTACGGCCTTTTCAGTAGTTGTCATTGTCTTTTGAGGTATATACCAAAAGGGGCGTTGTACTCTGTAATGGGTCTAATGAATGACGAGTACAGGGGAACAACGACTTCTTTTTTCCTGGATGAGAAATGTTTTGTGATGAAAAGATGTGGTTAAAAATTCTAACTTACTGAAAACTACTAATAGGTAAGGCTGAAGTATTATCAAAAAGAGCATTTTAAACCAAAATACTACTTTTTTAAGAGAACAAAGTCTATTACATGTAATTAAGGAATTGTAACTTACTGAAAACTACTCATGGATAACACTGACTTTATTTACCAAGAAGAGAATTTATACCAAAGTACTATATTGTTTTTGTATGAGAACAAAATGACTTACACATACCATTTTGGGGTCTTCTCCCTCAACTAATATTCTCACTTGAGGATATACTCTCATTACTGTCACTGAATTATGTTATGTTGCATGCTGATTTATTTTCATGAATGTGCATGTCCTTGAAAATAATGTGTGCAGGTATGAAGGGGTTACAGTGGGTGGATTAGGAGGTGGTAATAAGGATACACAGTATGAAAAATGTCAAGATTATCAGTGGCACAAAAAAAAGATTATCAGTGGCACTTTCACATTTCTCATATTTTTCATTTTGTAAACTAAGTCAATGATATAGCAATTTAGTATTCTCCTGTGTGTCTCTTTATGTGTATGTACAAGTGCATGTTTGCATGTGCGTGCGCACACACACCACACACACACACACACACACACACACACACACACACACACACACACACACACACACATATGCATACACACATAAATACATGCACATGTTCATGCAAGCAAGCATACAACTTTACAAAACATGGTAGATTTCATTTGAAATGCACAAAAGAGTGAAAACACAAATGTGTGACACACAAATAAGACTCACAAAACATTGACAACTTCTCCTCCACTGTCAGTAAACAACAGCTACAAAACCCAGATCAAGTATAATTTGAATAAGGTTCTATATTACGAGACTGAAAAGACCAGAGAGCAAATGGCATAAACACTGAAAATGCCATACCTCGAAGTCGACCCCCACTAATTATGTATACCAACTCCGAGATTGCACTACAGTGAGGAAAGGGCAAATTTTCTGATCTTCACTCTACCGCAATCTCACAAAAACACATCGATGAATGGCATTTCCGATGTTAAAGCCGTTCGCTCTTCAGCCTGTTCGATTTTGTGATAGGAACCCTCTGAATAATGGTACTGTTAGGGAAAGGGTTTTTAGTAAAGTAATGTTTGAGGTTAGGATTAACAGCAAGGATTGGGATAGCGTTAGGGTTAGAGTTAGCATACATGAGTAAGGAGGGCAGGGAGAGCCAGAAGTGCTTTAAATAAACACACACCTGACTGTCCTACAGCTAGGTTCACATTTGTGTGTATTAGCACAGTTATGTATATTTCAAGCATTAGTAGAAATAATACTGAGTCAATCTTAAACAAAGAGGAAGGATTATAGATCTCAAATCTTGACTGTTAGAACTGTGTTTATTGATGGCTTGTGTTTTCATTTCTCATGCTATGATTTGTTATTTAAGAAACTCCCTTTTTAGTTAAACTTAAAATTTAAACTTAAAATACCAAATAGTATTTCTTGTCACTTTCTACATATATCAATAAGTTTAATACTTTTTAATGTGTGGGTTTACTATTGTATCAGATTGATCAGTTACCTATTTCTAAAAGTGATAATTTGGTACTCTTTTTACAATCTCTTAGCATACTGTAGATTGTGAAAATGAATTGCCCTGATTTAAACTTAATTATTATCATTTGTTCACAAATATTATTCCAATAATTTCTAGAATATTTTATATATTATATACATTTTAGAGATATATTGAGTTTTTTTTATGAATGTAGAGTTGCTGTTTAGATTGTAAAGAATATTTTGTTGATCTTATCTTGTGAGTGATTTATTGTAGTCTAATCAATCCAATTAAAATTTTATGACCTACATTTCTTGTCTGACAAAATAGATTTATGCAGTAGTAATGTCATAGTAGTTTGTTACAAATGACATAGTATGATTTACTAGATGAGGAAAACAACATTTTTTTTCTGTAGATATCAAGCAACATTATTGTCAGGCAACTTTTGTATGAGTAAGGAAAGAGATAATCTAGTGATCAAAAATCGGTGAAACAGCCCCAAAACAGTATTAAATAACCAGATACTAGGGCTGAAGTTAATCTAGAGCTCTAGCAATCAAGAAGAGTTTAATAACACAAAGCATAAAAACGAGTTAAGCACTTTCGTCCTTGCCAGAAAGACTTCATCAGAACTAACCATACAATACAGGTGCTCAATTAAATACAAATTAAATTAATGATACAGCCAATGAACATTGAGCAAGTTAAAACTACTTACCTACTAGAGCTCACAACTGACTTCAGCCCTGGTATCTGAATAATCTAGTGAAGTTGATTTCCAAAATGCTGATTCTGAAATGGAGCATTACAGAAACCTCAGAAATTAGGAAGTATTGGATTAATGTGTGTATCACTAAGTTTCATACTGGAGACAAACTGAAATTTTACTCAATCAAAATTAGCTGTATATATATATATATATATATATATGTATATAGTTTCCAAGAGCCTAGATGTCACCAATAAGTGAATGGAAATACTCCGTACTTTTAAGAAGACTTTATTACATTAAAAACAAAAAATAAAAAACATTAAGCGCTTTCACTTAGCACAATGTGGGCTTCATCAGAACATCATAACAACTAAATGCTGGTGCTTAAATTCAAAACTTGGCACCAAACATTTTTTCCTTTAAGAAACATACACTTATTATCATACAGCGCATATAAACATTGTATCCACATACAATTACTTCTAAATATTCTGATATGTTGCTGTATGCTATATGATAAAAACTAAAAATTACAATTTATACCACTCTTTTTTGTATATATTACATAGAAAATGCAATGAATACATCTAATAATTCATTGTGAATGAATTAATCATACTGTTCATTGTAGAGTATTCAGTTATAAAATATATAAATGCTATTCAATCAGAAAACATTAATATAACTAATACATATGTATGAATAAATTAATAAATTAATAATTTACTAAAAACTCTATACATTCAAGAACCTACTTGTATAAGTAAAATCATTTAAAATGTATTGGCAGTGTTCCTAAGAAAACAGTTTATAAATATGAAAAATGTTTGTAGCAACTATGGACTTGCTTAAACTACAATCTTGCTTAAATTATATTAAATTACACTTAGCCATATATGCAACCATTTTGGTATTACAATTACCGTATTTAAACCTAACTGTGATATTTAACCCATTTTCAATTAGGATGTTCTCCTCTTCTAATATATATATGACCATTGATTGCAAAACCCACATTTCTTAGTGTGTTTGCTGTTTTTGTTATTAATACCCATAACTGCTGATGCTTGATTGTGATGTTCCAAATAACTCTTTATGTTCCTGCCCATCTTATAGACAAAACTAGGTTTCGCTCCAATAATATCAGTGAGGGTCTGATCCACCAACATTAAATTCCAATATTTGTTTAATATGCTTTTGACTTCAGAAACACTATGATTATTGTAGATTGTATACTTTATTCCAAACCAATACGTAACATAATGTAAGATAGGGATTATATTTTTTGATTATAACATGAATAATTAGATTTTTGAATGGATATTTAGGAATTTCATTGGTTATGAGTTTGCACCATGTGATACTGCATTGATATTTAAGAGCTGTAATTGCAATGTATTATGTTCTGATGAAGCTCGGTAATTACTGAGTGAAAGCGCTTAATTGGATTGTTGTTTCGTGTTTTTTGACCATTTGGAGGAATAAAACGTCTTTCATTTATTTTGTGGTTGGCTTGACTTTTGGTACACAGGGACTCATTGTGGTTCGCTCAATTCCTTGCCTTTGGTTGTGGGATTTTTATTCATGTTTTTCACTTGCCCAACCTCTGGACAATACCTGAGAATACATGAACGTTGGTGTTTGTCACTTACTTGATTGTCCCTCTGTCCAATAATTTGGGTAGAATTACCAACAAGCTGTGACCCTGTAAAAGGAAATACAAAGATCAATTCAAATAAGGTTCAAGCAAGGCATCCTTTATTACTTGCAGCAAGGAGACAAAGCATGTAAGTACAAGCTTTGTCTGCCTTTCAATAGTTCAGCCTACTGCTTTTATACAGTTCTTTGCACATACACAGCAGATGTTTATCAGGTAATTGCTGACTTGCAAAAACATTTCTCAAAATTCAGCTTGACCACAGGGCTTGACCTGTCAAACCCAGTTTCTGAGTAATTGTCCTTCAACTGTCTCTTCTTGACATGCAACATTTATCTGTTGCTAGAGTGAAGCCCCTATTTCAACATTCCATTACAAAAACAACAGACTCTCAGGCATCAGCAGCTTTTACAGAGACCACCAGTATTTACACATTTTACACAGAATAAATGTATTAACTCTTAACCCTTTAGGTGCAGAATTGTACACAATCTGTATATTTCTCTAACATTTCCCCCTTTTAATACTTTATTCTTTTTGTTTAATGAGTCTAAAACAAGTCTATTTCATCTCTTAACCATTTCTTTTAGGGCCTTTCAGTTAGAGAGTCATTTGGTTTAGGCTCGAGAAAACAATTCTTCAGCTTCCAGCTTTAGCAGTTTTTCATATTCAGTACTTTGTTGGTACAAGGTCTTTGAGACTGAGGCATTTATAGCATTTTTTACCAGTCCACACATGCAGGGGACACAGCAGCATTCACAAAACATTAATATCACTGCTCCAATGCAAATGGCGATTAACAGGTTCATCAGGACACTGCCCCATCCCCCAAACCATCTCTGGAAAAGGTCTGTCAATGGGTTTTGACCTGGCTCGGTCAAGGCAGATACTTGCTGAATCACTTCGAGATGGCTATTTATTTTGTGTTCATTGTCTGGAATAAATGAACAGCATTCCTCCTGGATTAAAGCACAAGTACCTCCTTTAGCCGCCAGGGTGAAGTCGAGAGCCATACGATTTTGAACTACTACTGCTCTCATAGCTGTCAGTTCATTTGTCACCAATTCTAGGGCAGAGAAGGTTGCATTGCTCAATGTTTTAAGCAGCTTGGACAACTTTCTCAGTTCCCAAATCGATTTTACTGCTCCGTACTGAGGTATTATGCTGGCCAAAGATATGACGTAGTCACCAAGGTCCATGTGCGACAGTCCTTTGTTACTGACGTGAGCCAGATCATGATGATATATCCATGATGCGTCGATTTGGCCTACCAGATTAGCAGGTTTTTTGATCTCTCGAATGTTCCAGATCTTCCCTTGGGGTAGGGCTGACACGTGTCATATAGCTGGAACCAGGTAGCCCAAAAAACAACTACCAGTCCAGTTTCCTGGTAGCCATTTATATGCTTTTCTTCCGCACACAAAATAACAGTTTTCTACTTTAGTGGTGATATTGCTGTGTACATAACCCTGCCCAGCATGAAACAATTTTGTGTCAATTTTGTAAAGCGAGCCTCGATTGGGATCAAATGTCCCATTTAAGGACATGTCGATGGTTAGATTTAGTTCTTGGATAAATTTACCATAGGTGGTATTACAATGATTGGTTGAATTAAAGCAACGATAGGGGACTGTAATATTGAACAAACTCCAACCTACTCGAGTCATGCCCTCCTTTTGAAAGCACACAGTGCCATTTTGTCATTTGAAAAACTGCAGTGCTATCTCATCTTTTGACATTACATTTGTTGTTTTATGAAGTAAATTATGCCAGGTTTCATTTACTCCCAGAGGGATGGGATTTAACGACAACCCCCCATGTGCAGTGGGTAGGGCCATACAAATTTAACAATTTGAAACATTAAAAGTATTTGCATATGTGTACTTGATAGCCTGATATGTGTTGAAAGCCGGATGCCATGCCACACACTTGCTTGGTTCAGTAAATGTGGCGGAGAAGAGAAATGGCCATAGCAGGAAAACAATGACCACTACAATTTTCTTTTTTGGTGCAATCATCTCACTGTTTTGGGGTATTTTTTTTTTTCTTTCTTATTCTCTTCCCTATAGTACCTTAGCACCGATGATTGCTTCACTGGGTTTGAGACGGATTAGTTCCTATTGATCTGACCCCCCCCTTTGTAGCCAGACTTTTGTGCTTAGGGTCCTGATGGAGAGGTAAGATCTTTACCCAATTCGAATTTCTTTACTAACTTGCAGTGTGTCAGATGTATCCACGAAGCTCGTTTTGCGATCTTGACTGCAGTGGGTGTTGAAAGAAGCACCTGATAGGGACCTTCCCACTTCAGTGATGCCCATTTCTTCCTCTTTATGATTTTGATCCACACCCAGTCTCCTGGCGTCACTGTTACTTCTGGTGTCTTAGTCTGCTCTGAACCTGAAACAGAATTCGACCGCAACAGATGTTAATTTAACAATTTCTTCATATATTCAGCTAATGTAAGATCAGCTTCCTGGTCTGAAGGCATGAGAGGTTTCCATTGGGGTGTATAATACGCCCTCCAATACAGTTTCTCATATGGGGTCAGCCCTTTTGCTGAGGGAACTGTTCTCATGTTCAACAGTGCCAGGGGTAAACAGTACAGCCAAGTTTTCCCAGTTTCAGCCATTAGTTTCCTCAGTTTACTTTTAAGTATACCATTATGTCTTTCGACCAATCCTGCAGACTGAGGATGATAAGCACAGTGATTTTTTTAGAGAAAGTCCAAAAACTTACTTAGCTGTTGTATAGTTTGGTTTACAAAGTGTGTTCCATTGTCACTATATATTCTCTCCGGAATGCCAAACCTAGGAATAATTTCTTTCACAAGTACCTTTGTTACCGTGGCTGCATCCGGGTTCCTGGTTGGAAAAGCTTCCACCCACCTCGAGAAGATATCTATAATGACAAGGCAGTATTTCTTATTTTCACATTTATTTAGCTCTATAAAATCTATGCAAATGGTGTGAAATGGGTAAGGAGGTGTGGGAAAACTCCCTTGGCTGGGCCGTATTGCTCCTTGTGCATGATATTGATTGCGAATCTGACATGCTAAACAAAATTTTTTAGAGTCGTTTGAAAACCCATATGCTGTGAATACCTGGTTCACTATCTGTACCATTCCCCCTGTTGAGACATGGCACTGCCCATGGCTCAGTAATGCTGCATAACGAAAGAGGTTAAAGGGTAATATTGGTTTTCCTTCTTCTGAGATATACAAACCGTATCTGAGGATGGCCCCCTGCTTTAACCAACGCCTTTTTTTTACCTGCATGGTCAGTGATTGCATTGTTTGTAACATATCCAAGTTTAGACTTTCAGAGGGTTCTAAATCTTCTACAAGATGTAGACAAGCTTTTGCGGCTGCTTGTTTTGCAGCAGTATTAGCTTTTGCATTACCTTTTGAAATAACATCCTGCTGCTTTGTATGAGCTGCACATTTGCAGATAGCCAAGCACTGAGGCAATTGAATGGATTTTAAAAGATCTAATATGAGCTGTGCATGATTTATGGGTTTACCAGTCAATGTAATCATACCTCGGTTTTTTCACTGCTGCGCAAACACATGCACCGTGGAAAAGGCATATTGACTGTCAGTAAAACATTTGCACGCTTGCCCTTAGCTAAAATACATGCACAAGTGACTGCAATTAATTTTGCTGCCTGTGCGGACAAATATTGTGGTAAGGTTTTGCCTTGATAACCTCTGTGTCGGATACTACAGCATAGCCCACTAGGTTCTGTCCTGCTGGGTTCTTTTTGCATGAGCCATCTACATAATATGTCAGATCAGCATTTGTTAAAGGTATATCTGTGAGGTCTTTTTTAGGTAATGTCGTTTGCTCAATCTCCTGTAGGCAGTGATGTGGAGTACCTTCTACAGGGGTAGGGAGCAGAGTTGACAGATTCAGGGTTGTACACTGTTTGATTGTCATGTGAGGCTGGCTCAGCAAAACAGTCATGCAGGAGAGATGACTAGCCGGGGAAAGGTATTCTACCTTTTCTTGTAACAAAATGATTGCTATTGCATGAGAGACCCTTAGGGTAAGTGGGTGAAACAAAACCACTGAGGCCGAAGCCTGCACTGCCATTGCAGCTGCAACAACCGCTTGAACACAATGGGGTAAGGACCTTGCCACCGGGTCTAACTGTGATGAATAGTAAGCAATGGGACGTTGCTTATCCCCATGTTGTTGCGTCAGGACTGATTTCATGTAGCCTTGTTTACAGACTACAGTTTGAAAAAAGTGCTTGTGATAGTTTGGTAACCCCAGGACAAAAGAGGATGCTATTAACTGTTTTAAGTTACAAAAGGCTAAATCCGCCTCCGGTGTTCAAATCACCGGATCCTGTGCTGCCATAGGCTTTTTGTATATGACGTCAGACAAAGGTGCCACTGCCCAAGCATAGTTTGAAATCCAACTCAGCAGAAGTTAGTTGTACCCAAAAAGGACATTATTTCCTTTTTGGTAATGGGTTTTGGAGCCTGTAGAATGGCTATTTTTCTATCCTCATCCAAGGTTCTACCTCTGTCAGATATTATATAGCCCAAATATTGGACCTGTTTTTTTCCAGAGTTGCAATTTTTTCGTTGTTCACCTTGTGTCCTTCAGCAGCTAAAAACTGTAGCAATGCTAGTGTGTCTTCCCAGCAAGCTTGTAAAGTGGGAGCTGCTAATAAGATATCATCTACATAAAGCAGGATTTGACTGTTTTTTGGTGAGCTAAATCTTGCTAAGTTACTTGACATCTCTTGTGAGAATATTGTGGGACTTTCACAATAACCCTGCGGTAGTCAAGTGTACGTGTATCTTTTGCCCTGATACGTGAATGCAAACCAGAATCTACTGTCCGGATGTATCGGAATTGAGAAGAATGTATTACTAATATCAACTACAGAAAAATATTTCTGATGGGGTTTTAACACATTTAAGAGCGTATGTGGATCAGGTACCGTAGGTGCCCTAGGTATTACTGCCTCATTTACAACCTGTAAGTATTGAACCATGCGCCACTCCCCATTTGCCTTTTTAACTGGGAACAAAGGTGTGTTACATGGCGAATCAGGAGATTCAATTAACACACCACCCTTAAGGAGTGCCGCTATAATGGGTTTTATCCCTGCCTCTGCATCTTTTCTTAGCGGGTATTGACATTTTTGAGGTCTAAATGTTGATTTTGGTGTAATCACCACTGGTCCTGCTGTGCGAATAAGGCCTACATCTGATTTCCCTGTGGACCATAGTTTTTCTGGAATGCCTTTTAGAGCATTCTCTTCCTCCTTTAACAGTACTTTTCAGGTATTTTTATGAAAATGCAGATGTACTGCTGGCTTGGTTTGAGTTACCCAGTTCAATTTTTGTACCTGTACTCCCTGCTCAGAGAGTTAGTTCCTCCCTGGTCTGCTTTTCCCATTCGGTAATTTTCCTGCCCAATTCTACCCATTTTGTGCTTCTGTCCTTGGTGAGACTGACATGTGGTAAGAGGTCAGATCTGTAAAGCGCTGTTATCTCCTTAGGCAGAGAGCAGCTGACTATGCTATTTTCCACTGTGTCCCAATATAGGTCACGTAACACTAGCCTTGCTGTGGGACATTTAAACAGCTTATTTTTGTAGTTTTTATTTAGCCCTAGTATGTCACGAAAATACATAGTGCAGTGTGGTAATTGCGGATTTCTAATATCTAACGAGGGAAATTTGCTAATGGCCAAATCCATTAATTCTTTGTTTACAGTCCCTGGACCGGTAGTAGGCAGGTCCTGACTGTACCAGTGAAACATTTTACCTCGTGACTGCACTGTGCAGGCATCATGTGTCTGGCAGATGTCAGTCTGCCGCTGCGCTTGCATCCCTTGCATAGTCGGAACCACTGCTATGCCAAATAGCTGCATTAAATCTCTGCCTAGGAGGTTTACTGGGCATTTTGCAGACACCACGATTTTGCTTCTCTGTGTTAACCCTGTCACAGGATCTGTGATTATAACCTTGTGTGAGAGAGGCTCCCGGTATAGCTGCCCATTTGAAGCTTTAACAAATATGTAATCAGATGACCGTGAACACTCCGGTAGTTTGGAGGGGTGTATTAAGGTCCGTGAGGCTCCAGAATCACACAAAAAGCTAACCTTTCTCCCTTCTACCAAAAGGGTGACTTCTGGCTTTATGTCTGCTAAAAAGAGTTCTAAGCACAGAAGCGCTAAGTCTAATACCTCATTATTTTCATTCTCATTGTCATCCCCTTCACCTTCCTGTACTTCCTCTATTCTTGCCTCTACATTGCCGTTTATCCTGCTTTGTACCACAGCCTTTCCCTGTGCTCCCTGACTGTCATATAGTCAGTCATTACCTTCCTGTTCATCCATCCTTGACCTATTATTCCTTTTGCAATCCCTTGCCATGTGACCTTTCTTCCCACATTTAAAACATTCTCCTCTCTTTTTACATCCCTCAAAATCTTCTGACCATTGGTCAGACCGCCTACCTTCCCTATTTTTGCCCTTTTTTCCCGGATGTACCACGTATACCTCAGCCCCATCTTCTAATGAAAATACCTGAGTTTTCTTTTTCTTTTTGCTATTAAAGTGCCTTTCAGCATGCCTTGCATACTCAAGCAGTGGTTGCAATCTGCTTGTACGGTGATCTACCATGTGTTTTGTAATAAAACTACTAATAGGAGCACTGCTCCCCTTCAGAAAGGCATTTTTTAACTGTTGTTTATAGGGGGAGTCTATTGCTTGGTTGTCAGGGATTTGCATCCCGCAATAATTATTAAAGCACTTTGTGAGCCTAGCAAAATAGCGGTCGACTGATTCGCCTTCTTGCTGGATACACTGATTAATACAGGTCCAGTCTGCCCATGGTCGCCACTTTTCAGAAATTTGTTTTGTAAGCCCTGTCACCTGGGCATCTAATCCTATGCTGTTATGTGGAAGGGGTCTCCGTTGAGCATCATGAGGATTCCAATTACCACAGACTATGTGCCAGTCTGGACCTGTAATTTGTCTTACCACTTTTTCTATCTCTTCTCCATTTAGGTTATAGCTTAACCTCATACCTTGCAGGTCCTCTGAGAATTTTTGAAAGTTGACCCTAGGGTGAGGAATACCCTCAGTGGCTTTCCGAATATTTTCAGGACTCCAGGGTCGATATACTAATAAAGTGGCGTCTTGGTTATTTTGACCTACTCTGAGATTAGGTACTTCTATAAGTGGGCACATTTCTTCCTCCCCAGTTGTAGCTTGTGCATTACTGAACAACCGCCAAACCTCAAGGTTTTTGTCTTCGCTATTTATATCCTTTGTTTTGGATCTTGTGCCTATGGGATCCCTAACTTTTACTAACTTCATTTTCACAGGATCCTCATCCTTTGAAACCATGGGGTATAGTGGAGGTGCTCCATGCTGGTTATTTGCCCTATATACCGGTGGGGAGGGGGTGCTTAAGCTAATACTAGGTGATTGTCTTCTTTGTCTAAAAACATTGTTTTAGAGTTCTTGTCTTTTTGGTCTCTGCGATTTGCTTTCTTCAGCCACCTGTGCGCCTGGGGAATTCCTAATTGTCGCTGTTTTTTAACTCGCCCCTTGGAGTCTGCTTTTAATTACTTTATCAGTTTGAGGAGCGAAGATTTATCTAATTTTCCGTCAAAGTCATACTTAGTTACCCATTTTGTGAAGTATTTAATATTATTTGCACGCTGCGCCTGCATATATTTACCATCTTCTGTTAATGGTGGGTCTTTTGATGCTTTCGCGCAACAGTTACAATTACCCATTTTCTCACTACGTAGTTATCTTTAGTAATTTTACCTATAACCTTCAATTTTAACGTGTACCACGGATTTTGTTATAGTTTCTTCAGAATGACTGTCTAACCTTCTACTATTTTGTTCACCTAGTCTATGACGGAACTGCAGTTTTCTCTGTCCCTGACTGAAAACACAATCTAACAGAGATTAATGCATTTTCCTATCTCTGACCATTTCAAAACAGGAAAGTAAAACCACCTTACCTGAGCCTACGTGATTGACCACTGATTCGCAAAGACCCATCCTTCAATCGCAGATCAGAAGGTGACTGGCCTCTTTTGATGACAATTCAGTCGGAGGTCTTTATATTGTAGAAGAACCGATTTGGTTTCTTCCTTGTACAGTTTCAGCCACCTGGCCGTCTGATCCGAGGTGAAGAGAGGGTTTCCATAAAAGGAAATACAAAGATCAATTCAGGTAAGGTTCAAGCAAGGAATCCTTTATTACTTGCAGCAAGGAGACAAAGCATGTAAGTACAAGGTTTGTCTGCCTTTCTATAGTTCAGCCTACTGCTTTTATACAGTTCTTTGCACGTACACAGAAGATGTTTATTAGATAATTGCTGACTTGCAAAAACATGTCTCAAAATTCAGCTTGACCACAGGGCTTGACCTGTCAAACCCAGTTTCTGAGTAATTGTCCTTCAACTGTCTCTTCTTGACACGCAACATTTATCTATTGCTAGAGTGAGGCCCCTATTTCAACATTCCATTGCAAGAACAACAGACTTTCAGGCATCAGCAGCCTTTACAGAGACCACCAGTATTTACACATTTTACACAGAATAAATGTATTAACTCTTAACCCTTTAGGTGCAAAATTGTACACAATCTGTATGTTTCTCTAACAGACCCCAATAAGGGTTTGTTCTTCAATCCCCATTCCTGTATAAACATACTGCTTAACATTGTTCATCATTTCAATCTTATAACCCCTCTCCTTGAACAGACTAGTTATAAATTCTATTTCTTCAATCATATCATCATAATGGGATGTCATACGTGCAGCACGTATGCATTGCCCTTTAAAAATATTGTGTTTTACCTTTTCAGGATGATAGCTAGTGTATTCAAGATAATCATTAGAGAAGGTGTTTTTACGATAAATGCAAGATTTGAATCCCCTATCTTGGCTGAAAATATAGGTGTCCAAATAAGCTATACCTTCGAAACTGAATGAGTGTGTAAATTTAAGGTACTCACTGCTAGTGTTTGAAAAATTAATAAACTCTTCAAATTTTTCACTACTATCATCCCAAAGAATGTATATGTCATCAAGGAATCTAGAGTAGTGTTTGATACAATTGAAATACACACTGGGAAAAAGAACCGTATCTTCCCAGTCTAACATAACCAAATTCGCAAATATGGGGGCACAAGCTGCCCCCATTGCAACCCCTCTTGTTTGACGAAAGTGTTCACCCTCAAAGTATATAAAATTGTTATCAAGCACTATTGACGTACATTCCCTAATTAAACATACAGAGTCCCAGTCCATTGTGGTATGTTTTCTGATACTATTACATAATGCATCCAACCCTGCTTTTTTTGGAATGCAGGAAAAAAGGTCTATCACATCAATAGTCACAAAAATGAGTCCTTCTTTCCATCCATCAGTAGGATATTTACTTAAAAATTCCCAGGAGTCCTTAACCATATGTGGTATCTTAGCATATAAATGCTTTAACCACATATCAATGTCCTGTCCTATAGAGAAGTTTTTGGAATGACTCCCGGATATAATTGCTTGAAATGTTGGGTCGATTACATTCTTGTGAATTTTGGGTATACCTACCAAGGTGGCTAACCTGGGGAACTTAACCTTAAAATAGTTGTATATGTCCACTGTGATCCTTCCGTCTATATAAAATTCTTCTATAAAAGAGTCTATCCGCTGTTAAGTGATATTAATTTCATTAATAGAAATGGTTTCATAATTACCCGACAAATGAAGGATGTCATACATTTTTTTAGTATACTCCATGGAATCGTAAATTACCACACACCCCCTTATCCGGCTTCATCACTTGGATGTTAGTATCTTGTTTGAGAGCCTTAAGAATATTTAATTAAACCTCCTTTAGGTTACCAACTGGTTTGCTAGCTCTCACTTTGTTATATAATTTATACACTTCCCTCATGACTGTTTTTCATATAAATCCACAAAAGGATGAATAGGAGGTATAAAAGTGCTTTTCTTCTTTAATATGGTAACCACAGTCTCAATGTGGGGTGTCCTCTGTGTATCTTTGAACATTATAGCTAAAGTGATTTTTCAAACAAACAGCTTAATTTCACATAGACAATCCACTAAGTCAAAAAGGGGCATCGGTATAAACTTCATTCCCTTAGATAATAAGTCAAAATGTGTAGTGCTCAACAATAAGCTTGAACAATTGTAAATTTTAAAATTGTTACAAGTGTATGTAACCCCATTTGCAGTGATGTTATCAACAGAAAGACTCTTTGAATCCAAATTCAGTTCTACCATTTGCTTTTCCCCCAATTGTTGCCCTTCTGCTTGCTTTTCTTGTAATTGTAATTCTGCGATCTTTCTGCTTGCCCCTTGTACCAATATGGTTGTTGGTGTTGTTTCCGACCCTGCTGAAAATTTGACCCATTATATTTATAACCCTTATCCGCTTAAAAATTACCATGTGTATACTCCGTCCTGTTAACATTACCTTTATCTGCATGTAAACTATCAAATTTACTTTCATTCCGAACATATGCAAGACCTTTATTATATTGTTCAACATCCCTATTGATCTTCTTGTACTTTCTCTCATACATTTTTTGTATCTTGCTATCAGCTGCTGAAAATTGTTTAACATATAATTTTTCCCATTGGGAGTACAGTAAATCTTTAGTTATTCTAGTGTTAAGCAGTTCAACTTCCCTAGTACCCTATATAGACATATAGAGAAGTTAGGAGAATCCCATGAATTTAAGTTCGCTATTTTAGAAATTATCAGGATGGATCCCAGGGGAGGTGACTACAAAACCCTATTGGGGTTTAAAGAAGTGTGGTGGCAACTATTTCTGGATGCCGCTACACTGCCTGGTCTTAATGACCATATTTCCATTTTGGCTGTTAAATAAGTTGACTAATTACACATCAGATGATGGATAAAATAAAGGGTACAACAGGAAGCAAACAACTTTATATTTTATTATTCATGAATATAAGTGTTATGTATATAATTTAAGCATGATTGTAGTTTAAGCAAGACCATAGTTACTACAAACATTTTTCATATTTATAAACTGTTTTCTTAGGAACACTGCCAATACATATTTTAAACCGTTTTTACTTATACAAGTAGGTTCTTGAATGTATAGAGTTTTTAGTAAATTATTAATTTATTAATTTATTCATGCATATGTATTAGTTATATTAATGTTTTCTGATTGAATAGCATTTATATATTTTATAACTGAATACTCTATAATGAACGGTATGATTAATTCATTCACCACAAATTATTAGATGTATTCATTGCATTTTCCATGTAATATATGCAAAAAGGAGTGGTATAAATTGTAATTTTTAGTTTTTATCATATAGCATACAGCAACATATCGGAATGTTTAGAAGTAATTGTATGTGGATACAATGTTTATATGCGCTGTATGATAATAAGTGTATGTTTCTTTAAGGAAAAAATGTTTGGCGCCAAGTTTTGAATTTAAGCACCAGCATTTAGTTGTTATGATGTTCTGATGAAGCCCATATTGTGGTGGGTGAAAGCACTTAACATTTTTTATTTTTTGTTTTTAATGTAATAAAGTCTTCTTAAAAGTACGTAGTATTTCCATTCACTCATTGGTGACATCTAGGCTCTTGGAAACTATTCGTTGTGGTTTTTAGTCTGTGGTTTATATATATATATATATATATATATATATATATATATATATATATATATATATTAATATAGATATAGATATGTATTGCATTCTGGCAGCCCTAGAATGTCCATAGGTATAATTTCAGGGCTTAATTATTAATGGGCCAGATTCAATAACACCTACACTAAGTGTACACTGTATGTATTCAAGAACATCCCTACCACATTTTATGTGCTTTCTAGTCACTCAGAAAGATTACACCAAGTGTACATGTAGTCTACAGTTTGTGGCAACCTTTATGAATCCCTGTCAGTATTTAAAGCTGCAAGAAAATCAGATGGTAAAAGTAAAATTAGGAGTAAGAAGGTATGAGATAAGCCTGTGTTGTCTGTTCATCCAGGACAGTGAACACTCAGTGTACACTTAGTGTAGGCTTTATTAAATCCTGGGGACATTGTATTATTTATTTATTTGACTTTGTTTACTGGTAAGTCCGACTGGAAAAAAAAACTTTTCAGCAGAGATCTGGGGAGAAAAGCTCTACATTATATACATGTGAATGCACTAACAGTACAAAAATGTACTATAGCACATAGGATTATATAACTTACCAGGTGATCATCATGTCTTATACATTAGGAAGGATATACTGTTTGTTAAGCTCAGACGCATCCATAGAGCATAGTTTATGCAGCACATAAAACTCGCTCATCAGTAGAACATTACGATTATTGTACTGTGTATGTACGGTAATATTAATACACATTACAAATAAGGTATGTGCATATTTTATGCAGTTGGTTACATTCACTAGAGAGCCATAACCAAGTCATTACTATAGTAAGGGTATGAGACTTTAGTGACATTTGTTTGATTTGACCGCATGATGTGAAGAATTAGTAATTGGGTTAGAACAAGGGCAGTACTGTTGTAGTAATAGGCCTATAAAAATAATAAATCAATTAAAACGGTTACTTTGTTATGAAACCAGCAAAGTTAAGAGGATTCAGTCAGATAGAAAAGTAACATTTAGTTGCAGGAGTTGTAATCATTGCTCTTACATGGCTAAATAGCAACAGATTCATTCATTCCACCACTAGTGCAGTCTATGAATTCACCCTTTATGGAGACTGTAAGACAAGGGATCTGATATACTTAGCATATTGCACTAAATGCCCTGCATTTTATGTAGGCAAAACTAACAGTACACTACGTGAGCATGTTAGAGAACATTTATACATTATTAATACACTATTAATACACTGTTAATAGAGAAGATGAGAGCAATGCACTGGCCAGACATGTCCATAGTAATGGTTCATTACATAAGTTTTTGTTTTTAGCTTTGGAACTCATCAACAAGACTGTGAGATTAGGTAGTTTTAGGAATTTTACAGAGAAGTTGGAAATGAAGTGGATAATTAGTTTGCAAGTGGACAAAGCATATGGGTTGAATGATAAAGTATCTTTGAAGCCATTTTTAATAGACAGGTTTTTGAGACATTAGGTTCATATTTAGTGATATTCGAGCTTTAGGTACATGTTTTTGTTCGGTATACTTATTAATGTTTTTATGCACATTAGAACTTCAGATGCATTTTAGTATATATAAATGTTATGCTGTTAGGTTGTATTATACAGTTTTTAGTTTCTTTAGCGTGTGCAGGTCATACATCATATTGGTCCGGCAAGCACATTGAGATATATTTATACATTTATATTCAGCCTTTTAACAGTTTTAGCGTGATCAGTGTATCTTAGTGATGATGAAGGTTATTATTGTATTGCTCCTATTGTTAGGTGTTTATGCTTCCATAGTAGTCAGCTGTTGTTGCTGAATGCTTTACATGGTTTTCAACCAAAAAGTGGTGATTAGAGCAACCATTTGATTTTTGTGCATCATTCCAGTTACTGTCTTGGAAGATAATCATATTTGGTTTAGTTTGAAAACTGATAGCTGCTATGTTTTTTTTTTTTTTTTTTTTTTTTTGCTGGCATGTGTTTATGATTGCTTATTAATGTATAGAAATGTAATAAGCAACTATGGAATAGTCAGTCTTGGGCAGTAATCATGTTGCTCTAACATGCAGAATGACATGCCCCATCATTTACTTGAATATGTGATGTCACTATAATTATCTGTTTCATGGCACAGTATGTTGTCAGCTGTTGAGAGACAGTGGTTAGATAATAGTTTCTACAGATCTGGTGATCAGCTAAAAATGATACTTTGATTTTACACTCATATGATGCATGGTTGTCATAGTGAATATGAAGTTAAGTGTCACTGCCTGGCACAGTATTACACAGCAATCATCAACACAGGATAGTCATAAATTAGCTGGCAATGTGTACCAGTACCTGTCACATCTGTTTATTTTCTGTTTGCTATGACTAAAGCTACAATGATCTGTAGATAGCTATTAGACATCTGTCTTCAGTTATTTGTTTACCTTAATTCTGTGTTATCCAAGAAGGAGATTTTTTCCCTTCAAGTTTCTTTAAATAAATCCTTCTTGCCCAAGCTAGGTTTTATTAATTCTGTTCCACTATCTACATGTAAATAGTTATCTTGCAGTGGGTAAAGATCGGATTAGTAAAAGAAATTCAGTATACCATTGAAGGTGATTTTGTTTTGTATGAAACAAAAATATAGAAATGCCTTATTGCTGTAAAACATTCATATAATGAACATTAAAACTTTAACATGCCCTTGTGCTTGAGGAGATTTTCATGCACTGTAGAATCTCGTGATAAGGGCCTCCAATACCACAGTTATTTGCATGTGGACCTCTCTCTCTGCCTATGTTTTCATTTTTTGTGGTACTGGGGGATAGTGAGTGTAAGCCCATATTACTTCAAGGGTGTTTGGGTAAATCAATCACAGCAGGTGCTCTGTAGCTGTGTGCTTACACCAGTCACAGCTGTGACACAGCTCTTCATTGGTCATAATGCACTCACTCAATCACCAGAGGAATCTGAAAGTGAACTAATTGGCAATGCTACAGATATCCTTCACAGACACCATTGGGAAACTCTGCAGAGTCAGCATTTTTGTCTCAAGTATAGAAAGAGTGTGATGTCTAGTGTTAAAGTGTGAGAGATTTTGTAGCCAAGTTTTCCCTTGATATTTTAAGCTAGTGATACAAAGCCTGTGCATTTCAGAAGTTCTAGCTGTTTGAATAACCTAACCATTGTGGAGACACAGTTCTGGAGTAAGCTTTCTTAAAAAAGGCAGTGTGAAATATAGTTTGAATCTGTGATTATTTGCACTTTTTTGAAAAATGCAGCACAATTGATTATGTGCATTAAAGAAAACCATTAACATTTACTTGCAAATGTGATATTGTTTTTGTGAATCAATGAGGATCTCACTGCAAAAACTGCAAAAAATCTTCTGCTTCAAAACACATTTTGCTTATTGTACAATTTGTAAGACTAGCTTCTGCTGCATTGTTAGATGAGTAATGTATAAGACATACTATGTTATTCAGCAGTAATGAAGGTCAGACCAAAGCATGAGGTTTTGTGTCAAGAGATGAAAAGACCTGGGTTATTGTATGCACTGTGAAATCACTAAGGTGTGAAGTGCTGTGTGATACTAACATGGGGACTAAGCATTGCCCTAGGCACCGTAAAAACATTCCACCTGGGTTATTGTATACACTGTGAAATCCCTAAGGTGAGAAGTGCTGTGTGATACTAACATGGGGACTAAGCAATGCCCTAGGCACCGTAAAAACATTCCACCTGGTTTATTGTATACACTGTGAAATCACTAAGGTGTGAAGTGCTGTGTGATACTAACATGGGGACTAAGCAATGCCCTAGGCACTGTAAAAATGTTTCACCTGGGTTATTGTATACACTGTGAAATCACTAAGGTGTGAAGTGCTGTGTGATACTAACATGGGGACTAAGCAATGCCCTAGGCAGCATAAAAACATTTCACCTGGGTTATTGTATACACTGTGAAATCACTAAGGTGTGAAGTGCTGTGTGATACTAACATGGGGACTAAGCAATACCCTAGGCACCGTAAAAAGATTTCACCTGGGTTATTGTATACACTGTGAAATCACTAAGGTGTGAAGTGCTGTGTGATACTAACATGGGGACTAAGCAATGCCCTAGGCACTGTAAAAACATTCCTCGGAGCCAAGAAAATGTACTGTATAAATACTGCAAGAATACTGTGGGCTGAATAAAATATGAGGCATTGCATGTAACTACACTGCTGGTAGCAACATAAGGTGCAGCTGTTAACTCTTACTATATTATATCTGGTAATCGGTAAGGTGGAGGAACTGTATGTTTCACTACAGAAGTGATAGTGGAAGTTTTCCCAAAAGGCAGTATATCACCTTGTTTTATGCAATTTTGCTGTGTACAATGCTCAGACAATAAGCATTTAACTTTTTAAATAAATAAATAGAGTGGAGTAGAACAGAATGAGTGAAGCTTTAGGTATTTAAGTTCCTATTGTATAGACTTAATGAGGCATGTGGGATTTCATGTTACTGTGGTACTGTATATTGAGTAAAGTATGAAGCATTATAAGTTACTATGGTGTTTTATGCTGAGCAAGGTCTGAAGTGCTGTAAATTACTACAATGTTATAGAAGAGGTAAGAAATGAAGATCTTTGAATTATTACAAAAATGGAAAAAGAGTAAGGTATGACACACTGTTTATTAATGCAATGTTACATAAGTGTTAGGTGTTAAGCACTTTAAATTATTACAACATTGGAGAAAGAGTAAGGTATGATGCACTGTTTATTAATGCAATGTAACATGAAGTGTTAGGTATAATGCACTTTAAATTACTTCAGTATTGCAGGAACAGTAATGTGTGAGGCACTGCTAATTACTACAGTGTTATAGTAAGTGTATGGCGAGAAACACTTTAAATTACTATAATGCTGATGGAAGAGTAAGATATGAAGTACTATAAATTACTACGGGTTGTAGGCAGAACAAACTACACTGGTAGGAGAAGACTAAGGGGTTACAAAGAAAGATGTAGATGCTGTATCGTATGTAAAATATGACAGACAGTGTTTTATCATAGTATTGTAGCATGATTAAAGTATAAGAGTTGTTACATGCCTAGAGATGTTATCTGATGGACCATAATCTCATTCACAGGCATGGGGACAGTCATACTACACATTCCATTGTAAGAATAGATACCATTATTAAGGGCAAAATGGACAAATTCAAGTGTTAGGCCACTGTAATGAAGACTCGTTTTATAGAAATAGGGATTTACTCCCAGACTAAAGCATGTCAACTGTTAATTATATGTTTATGTGCAGTGCAATTTCTTGAGGAGTGTGAGTGGTAGAAAAACAATCCTAATTGTAGCAAGGGAGACTTTTTTGGTTTCAGGTAAAAGTCTACTAGTTCAGACTGGTATTGCAGAAGTAATGTAAATCCATACATGACAATAGAGCGGAAATATGGATAATATTCCAAGTAATACAGGTACCAATCTCTTAGCTTCAAATGCTTCTATAACCATGTATGGGCACAGCTGTATTTTTTCACACTATAGCCAAATAACGTTATGGTTATATTTTCCCACAATGTAGATAAATATGGTTATCGCTGTGCCTTCTCTCACTATAGACAAATATGGTTATGGTTATGTTTTCTCACAATGTAGAGAAATATGGTTGTGCCTATGTCTTCTCTCACTATAGACAAATATGGTTATTGTTATGTTTTCACACACTGTAGAGAAATTTGGTTATGGCTGCATCTTCTCTCACTATAGACAAACACGTTTATGGTTATGTTTTCTCACAATGCAGAGAATATTGTTATGGCTGTGTCTTCTCTCATTACAGACAAACATGTTTCTGGTTATGTTTTCTCACAGTCTAGATAAGTATGCTCATGGCTGTGCCTTCTCTTACTACAGACAAATATGGTTATGGTTATTACGTTTTCTCCCAATGTAGGTAAACCTGGTTATGCCTGTGTTTTCTCTCATTACAGATGAATGTGGTTATGGTTGTATCTTTTTATACTGTAGACATACATATATGGTTATGGTTGTAACTTCTCTTACTGTAAGTAGGCATGTGCTAGGTTATATCTTATACTATAGACAGATGTAATTATTTTTGTATCTTCATGTAATATAGATACATATAGTTATGGCTGTATATTCTAACAGCATAAACAGTTGCAGTTATGGTTATATCTTCACATCTTATAGATAACTGAATACATTTTTGCCTTCTCAAAATATATACATATGGTAATGGTTGCATCTTACAGTGTAATAAGATATGATTATCTCTTCCGATACTATAAACAAATTAACTATGACTATTTCTTCTTAAGTTGCAACCAAATAGGAACATGGTTATAGTTTCTCATACTATAAGCAAAAATGATTATATCTTTTCATGTAGAAAGGAAATCCTTTCTATATATCTTCTGTGAACAATCAATTTGTAATGCAGCAGTTGTGGTTGCCACTATCAAATCTTCTGAAATACATTTTAACAATTCTATGTTTACTAATCTATTCACATGCTCATTTTAAAACAGGCTACAACTAATGGTGAGATTTGGCTTTGCCAGCATTAGTAAGTGGTCCTGCATCCTATACTACAAACCCTCACCTTTCTTACACATGAAATGGGCATTTCTAATCCTTTGCTGGTGAGATCAATAAGTTACGGATTGTTTTTATCTGATAAGTGACTGTAACCAGGCAAGCACACATGCACACATAAATACACGCAAACTCCTTTTTTTCTCATTATCTGCAGGGGGTCAAGCTCCCTGGCACCACTAAAACACACACACACACACACACACACACACACACACACACACACACACACACACACACACAGCATAATGTTTTATAAATACTTAATAATAGGATGACAATGTGGGTGTTGAAGAAAACATTGAAGGGTTATTGCCTAGCATATCATAATTCCAAATTTCAGCCATTCCAAGTATCTACAAAATGGTTCTGGGGTATTATGTTAAATGATACTCCATGAACTCAGTTTCATGAACAAAGGATTGTGGATAAGGCATTTGTACAAAAAAGCAGTGTTTTATGTCAGTGGAAAGTCTCTCACCCCTTCTGCTAAACAGAATAAAAAACTCTGATGTTATTGCAGAGAAATGGGGTTTACATTGCATTTCACAAGAAATGGACTTCCTTTTCCCATCTCTGGTGACCTTATCGTGTGAAATGACAGAGTCCATGCCTAATTTTGTTCAAACTTCTTGTGCTAAGAACATTTGACCTTTCAACAAAGGTACAATATGCAAAACAATGGTTTATAGAGTTAAGTTTTCCTCTTTCTTCCTCAGAAGCTTGCAAATCTCACTGGTATCATAAGACATGATATTGCTTGATTTCTTCTACAGTTATATGAAAATAAAAGAGATTGGTATACCCTCTGTATATCAATCCCCCAACATAAGTTCTCTCATTAAATTCACACAAGGAGCAACATGTAATAATCCATGAACTTCACACTCTGTCATGCCTCCCTATAATATATCTATATATCTATATATATATATATATATATATATATATATATATATATATATATATATATATACACACATACATATGTGTGTGTGTGTGTGTGTGTGTGTCTGTATACATAACATGTATACAGCTTACGTGTATTATCAAAAGTCTGTTTGGTCGGCAAGTGTCAGGGTGGTGTTTTATGTCAAAAGTACGGATAGCCAAATGGGAAAATGTCAAGGTATGTTTTGTCAAGACAGGTGAGTGGAGTTTGGAGGGAATTAGAGTTTTTCTGCGTGTTTTTGAATGTTAGAGTTAGGGTCAAGGATAGGTGAGGGAATGGGTTTTTTATGTCTGTGTGCAAGTTTGTGTATTTCAGGGTTAGGGTTGGGGTTATGTAAGGGGGATAGATGTAGTGTTTATAGTGCGTGTTTGCAAATGTTTGTGTGTGTGATTGTGCCTTGCCTAGTAGCAGTGTTATAGGAAATGTTTTTTTAAGGTAAGGTGTAGAGTTAGCTAGGGTTGAAGGGAAGGGTCAGGGTTAGGGTTAACTACAAACCAATCTTAGTTGAGACTTCAGGGTAATCTGCTTATAAATAGATTATTGAAAAATAAAATATATCAAACATAAATTTATTTTTATATTTGTAATATATATGTGTGTGTGTATATATATATATATATATATATATATTTTTTTATATGTATGTTTACTATTTTTTAATATTTTTAGCATTTTATATATTTAATATAAAGAAGCATGGATTTCTAAACAAGTGGCAGCTCTTTTTCTACAAATGTTCACTTCTTGTTTCTTTCTTTTTGCCCTACCAGCAGAGTATCCACCTGCAGAAAAACAGTAATTCACACAACAATCACACAAAATAATCTGTATAAGTAAATTTCTTTTACTTCAGCTTTCTGACAGAATTACATTTACATTGCTGGTTTTGTTTGACAAGCAGCATTGCAGTTTCTCCATCCCATTACAAATTGTCCAGCATATTTCTCTATCTCTTTATGATTCTCACTCTCTCCTGCTTGGCCACCGTACCTTACTTATATGACACATTTGCCTAGTATGAAACACAGTGGTACTCTTCAAAAACACTATAGCAATATCACTGGTCTTTATTAAATAGTTATACCAAGGGCACTGAAGCACTGTTATTAACCCCTTAGTGCCCGATGAGATGCGTCAGCACCTGAAACTACAGTAGCAATATTGTTTTAGGTACTGAGACAACTCAGGCTTGCCATATTTTTCATTAAAATGGTTTTAAAATTAATACTTAATCATTTCAAGGTTTCATTTGTTCAAGTAAAATTCATTGTTTATACAGTCAACATACTTATTTCATTCTGTAAAAAACAGCATCTGGAGATGGAATTCTTAAGTAAAGGCTATAAGAAACAAGAATGTACTCTCCTAGGAGATGAGAGGTTTATTGAAAGGATAGAGAGAGGACAGGCTTATTTTAGAGACAAAAGGAACAACCCATGAGTGATGGCTGATAGTAGACCTAGCCAGAGAAATAGATGTAGAATAGTGATTCCCTTACTTTGTTATGAAACCAGCAAAGTTAAGAGGGTTGAATCAGGTAGAAAAGGAATATTTGGTTGCAGGAGTTGTAATCATTGCTCTTACATGACTAATGGCAACAGATTCATTCATCTTACCACTATTACAGTCTATGAATTCACCCATTATGCAGTCTGTAAGACAAGGAATATGATATACTTACTGTATTGCACTAAATGTCCTGCGTTTTATGTAGGCAAAACTAACCGTACACTTTTCTGTGCATTTAAAGTGTTTTTTGATTGTATCTGCTTTATTTTCTGAAAAAAAAAAAAAAAAGATGTACTTGTTTTCCTGCCTTTCTAAGCTATTATAATCTAGTTTTCAGGTTAGTGCTGAATTCAGGGCTGTGTTACAAGTTTGTATGTTTGCCCATACCTTACTTGAATAGAAGGAAGTTTCTCTGTTCACCTGTGAGAGAGGGGAGCTTTGAGCAGCCTATTTGTCCCTGGAGGAGTGGTTTCAGCCCAGAAATTAGCAGTTTATTGGCCATTTTGGGCTAATTTCTATCTCTTTCATTTCCCTGCTATAAAACCCACATTTGCAAGTTTTTTGTGCTTGTATACAGCTCAGCAAGCTCCTGCCTTGTGCCCTGCAGAGTTCTACAGCAGCAGAGAGACAAAAGAGAGACTTTGGTGTGATTAAGTATCATTTTTCTGCATTTTCTTGTTGCCTTTAGCTAATTCCGCCTAAAACACCAATTGTTTAGTTTCTGTGATTTAAAATGTTTGTTTCAGCTTCATATTGTACTTATTTTACTGCCTGCACTTTAGGAAAGTCATTTTTGTGTTTAAATTACCTGTTTAACTGTTGTAGGCTACAGACTCAAGTGTGATAGCCATTTCTATGCATTTAAATTGTTTTTTTGATTGTAGCTGCTTTATTTTTTGAAAAAAAAAAAAATAAATGTACTTGTTTTCCTGCCTTTCAAAGCTAGTATAGTCCAGTTTTCAGGTTAGTGCTGAATTCGGGGCTGTGTTACAAGTTTCTGTGTTTGCCCATACCTTAATTGGATAGAAGGAAGTTTCTCTGTTCACCTGTGAGAGAAGGGAGCTTTGAGCAGCCTATCTCTCCCTGGAGGAGTGGTTTCAGCCCAGAAATTAGTAGTTTATTGGCTATTTTGGGATAATTTCTATCTTTTTCATTTCCCTGCTATAAAATTCATATTAGCACGGTTTTGCACACCGGGGCAGCACTGGTTAGCTTGGGTATAACTATTCCCGGCTCCACAAAGTCTACTCTTCAATTTTTCCCTTGGAACTAGACAAACTTTCAACTTAAGCACTCAAACCATTCACTTCTCAGCCCGGCACTTGCTCAAAACTCATAGCAAGCACTAATAAACCCTAACACTAGACCCCCCTATACTGTAGAGAAGGACAAGGCTCTCTATTCGACCTTACCAGCCAATCAGTAAAATCGCTCACTGTACCTATCCAGGCATGTCCAAAGGGCAGTTTCAGATATACTATCTGGTCCAACTGGTGAATCTGGGTATTTTGAGGCAATGTTACAACTGCCTCATGTACACAGACAACCCTCTCCTCCTACCACCAAACACTAATACATGCGAGAGAAGCAATTATACAGCCAAACTGGAGGCTAAGCTCTCTCAACCCAAGACTGGACCAGACAGTCAAGAGGAGAAGGAAATTACTTGCATTGCACCACCAGTCTCACATAGACCTATGAAACCAGCACCGGCAAAAAACACACATAAATGCACAAAAACATACTCGGAGGCTCTAAATAAAAATCTGCAAAAGCAAAAGAGACCTCCAAAGCAGACATCCAAGCAACCTCCACCCCCCAACACAAACCATAGAACACATACTTCACAAAACCAGTGTGCCACTCAATCACAGCCCTTAAGACAAAATAACATACCCAACACACTAGTAATAGGGGACTCTATAGTCAGGCACACTGACGTCCCACTCACTAGGCTGAACAAGGAGAAGGTTACTGTTAGCTGCCTGTCGGGTGCCAGGATCCGCCACATAATACAAGCACTCAGGTCACTCCAGAACAAGTACAAATATGACTCTGTCATTGTCCATGTTGCTGTGAATGACCTGAGCCGTACCTCCCTGGACTACATGAAAAGAGACATGGAAGAGCTCTCTGATCACGTAGCCCAGGCCAGTATGGCCCTGACCCTGAGTAGCATCCTGCCCTCACCAAGAATGATACCATGGTATAAAGAAAAAAATATCAGTTTCACAACTGAGTAAGCTTCTGGTGTCATTCAAAGGGGATCCAGTGTCTGTCAGCCTGGAATGACATGCTTGACAAGCCAGGCTGCTTCGCTAGACATGGCTTGCACCTGTCACCCTTAGGCTTCGAATACTGGCCAAGGCTCTTGCCACCCCCATAGTGCCTTTTTTAGACAAGGCTCAAAAGACAAACCCACCACCATAAATAGCACAAGTAACAAATAACTGAGGGTAATGCTACTCAATGCCAGAAGTCTAAACCTCAAAATGCATGCACTTGATGCACTCCTCAGTATGGAGAAAATTGATATATGTGCCGTAACAGAAACCTGGTTTAAGGCTCCAGAGAGCACCTCAGCACTAGCAGGCTACAACTCATACCATACATTTCGGCCACAAAACCCGGACCGAAATACAAAAGGCAGGGGTGTATCCATATTCATCAAGGATACTCTCACCTCCAGGTTAGTGGCACAGCACGATGCTTCAGAGATCATCCACGTGCAACTAACAATGGGGAGAGCTGCACTTCAAATTGTAGCTTGCTACAGATCACCCACTATGTCCCAGGACACCCATTCCGCATTTCTGGAAACACTGGGAAACATAAAGGTCCTATCAAACACCCTGATATTGGGTGACTTCAGTTACCCAAACATTAACTGGGAGAACTACGAAAGTACTAACTCCCTTGCCCAACATTTCCTAGAATTTATAAACTCAAATGCCCTTGATCAAATGGTCAACACCCCCACCAGAGGTGACAACATAATGGATCTGGTCATCACCAACGTAGGCAATTGGTGTTCCACACTGGAGGTCAACCCCTCGCTGGTTAGATCTGACCATAAACTAATCACTCTGGATATCCACATTCTGCCCCCACACCCAATCAAAGAAACCACCATGAAAAACTTTTCAAAAGCAAACTTCATGTTACTTAAGACCGAGGTGTAAAGTTTCAAATCCCCCATGCTAAAGGATAAAGCTGCCCAAGCTGCAAAATCCTTTACTAATGCACTCTACGGGCACCTACAAGAATGCATGGATCATGCTATCCCAAGCAAAACCAAGATTCACTCCTCCAAGAAAAGGAAACCAGTCTGGTGGACCCCTGCCATAAACAAGCTATACAATAGAAGGAGGAAACTAGTACAGAAAAGAGTAAAATCCCAAGAAGGTAAGACATCTCTGATCAGTATCAGAGAGAAACTATGATCCCTCATAAAATCATCCAAGGCAAGTTTCGAAAGAAAAATTGCCAAGCACTCCAAAGATAACCACAAGGCATTCTTTAGCTATGTCAAGAATCTAAGTGATAATTCTCAGATCTGCTCAGAGTTAGTGCCACTCCCCTCTCACCCCCAAAAGGGCCCATAACCATACCAGAAGAATGTAGTGCCCCTGAAATCACAGACACACAGGTTAAAACAGCCCTCTTCAAAGCCAAAAACACAGCATCAGTGGGACCGGATGGTGGCCCAGGCTGCATCCTACATGAGCTCAAAGATGAACTAACCCCTCACCCAAACACACTGTTCAAATTCAGCCTCTCCACAGGCTACGTGCCCATAGAGTGGTGCACAGCAATGGTTATTCTGCTCCACAAAGGTGGATCCACAACAGATCCCGGGAACTATCACCCTATAAGCCTGACTAGCTTGGTCTGCAAGGCTATGGAGGGCATCATCATGGTTCTCATTAACAGAGACATTGGGAACCTCCAAACACTGGACCCTACCTAGTTTGGCTTTGTTAAGGGCAGTTCATGGCTTCTAAACCTGGTGGACTCCTTTGAGACAGTTTCCAAGGCTATAGACTTGGGAAAGGTGGTCCTCACAGCCTACCTAGACCTTGCAAAGGCCTTCAACACCATTCCCCATGCTGGTATTATAGACAACCCACCAGCCTGAAGTTTAAACCCCTACATCATGAGATGGGTTGCCAACTGGCTCATGGACAGAACCCACATGGTAAGAGTTGAGGGAGCTAGGTCTGACTCTAAACTCGTTACAAGTGGCGCTCCCCAGGGCTCAGTCCTAGGACCCCTCCTGTTTGGCATATACTTCTCAGAGGTACAGGCAAGCACAGGAGGACTATGGCTGACCAATTTCACAGACGACTGCAGACTAGGGGCTATAATTGACTCTCCAGCTGACACAGATATCCTCCAAAAGGGTCTCACTGAGACAGATGCCTGGTGTCAAAACCATGGTCTCAAGCTAAATGCCAAAAAGTGCATAGTCAACATATCTTAGAACCAATAATTATTCTTACTTAATTTAAAAATGGCTCTTATTTGAGTCTGTAATTGTCATCTACATTTTTCAAATCAGCCGTTCTTCCAGTCTAACCACATAGCAGCATGCTATGGTTTTCAGAGCTATGGTGAGCTATTGTGTGACGCAAAAATTCACTGAAGACAACTCCCTGAGAAAAATCCTTGAAACATTGCTTGCATTGCTTTTTGCAGATACAAGCCCCCGTGCACCCCCCCCCCCAAGTAATATAATCAACTCCATGGTCGCACTATCATGGCAAAGGGAACAAACACACAAATGGTACTTAGTGGCTGCACAATTCCCTGACAATGCCTCTCAATGGACATACCAGAATTATCAGGGAATCAAGTTTCGGGGAGCAGAGATTCATCCAGCAGTACTGTAGCCAACAAATTAAACCAGTATCATTTGTTGCATCTTACTTTATGACATAAGCACTTACATCATTTGCTTTTTTGAAATTGCTGCTACATACACATTGGTTCCTGATTGAATTTCTTTGGGCTGTTCAGAAAACAACTGATGTCAGTGTTTGCAGTTCACCCTTTCCTTAAAGTAGGGCACACAAGCTCAGTGGATTGAAGTTTGCTTTCATGGATTTTTTTCTGTCACAGACGAGCTTCATTTCTTAGATGTAAGATCTTAGGAATTTCTTGGCAACAAAAAAGAAATATAAAATTAGCTTGTATAAAATATGTTTTGTTCAGTAATTTCTTTTGAGCTTTTTGCTAATTAAAGAACAACTTTATATATGTTTCCGGATTTACAAACTTCTCCACCCTCATCTTCCCTTCATTATCCAATATTTTATTGCACCAATAAGAATTTGCACATGTACTTTCCTCCCCCGTTTTTCAGACCCTATCACTATTTCTTTCCAGTCCTTCCAGAGCTTTAGTTCCCATCCTTCTAATGTTGTATCACATTCAGCATTATCTTATGGTTCTTCATATTCCTCTAGCCACTTTTTGGCCTGGTACTCCTTCTGACCATCATTCTGATGGATGGTACTCCTTCTGGCCATCATTCTGAGGGGGAGTACTCCTTCTGGCCTCCATTCTGAGGGAGGGTATTACTTCTAGCCATCATTCTGAGGGGGTGTACTCCTTCTGGCCATCATTCTGAGGGGGATAATGCTTCTGGCCATCATTCCGAGAGGGAGTACTCCTTCTGGCCATCATTCTGAGGCAGGGTATTCCCATCATTCTGAGGGTGAATACTCCCTTCTCACCATCATTCTGAGAGGGTGTACTCCTTCTGGCTATCATTCTGTGGGGGTTACTTCTCTGATCATCTTTCTGAGGGAGGGTATTCCTTCTGGCCATCATTCTGAGGGGGGGTACTCCTTCTGGGATCTGGTCATCATTCAAAGAGAGGGTATTCCTTCTGGCCATCATTCTGAGGGAGAGTACTCCTTCTAGCCATCATTCTGAGGGAGAGTACTCTTTCTGGCCATCATTCTGAGGGGGGATTCTCCTTCTGGCTATCATTCTGAAGGGGGCAATGAACGTCTGAGCCCTAAACCCTCCCTTCAAGTGTTGGTGATGCCTCTGTCGAGTAGGATGGGAAATGATGAGTAGCTAGAGTCCATGCTCCACTTCTAGGACCATAGGACTATAGGGGTGACCATGAATGCTCTGTCCTCCTGCCCACTCAGCCCAGCATCAAATCTTGGAGTTTTGTCTTTCACCAGAATTCTAACACAGAGATGTACAGCACTAGCCCCCAACTCCATCTACCC
Organism: Protopterus annectens; assembly: GCF_019279795.1. NCBI lineage: Eukaryota > Metazoa > Chordata > Ceratodontiformes > Protopteridae > Protopterus > Protopterus annectens. The sequence continues at coordinate 995,876,019 of NC_056746.1, read as the reverse complement.
TGCCAGCACCATCAGACATCCAAGCAGCTAATTAAACTCTGGTCACCTAAGTCATATTCATATCTTTATCCTTCTGTGCCACCAGGCTGGCGAATATTCATGTAACATGGTCTGCCCTATTTCTACCATCTTCCTATTTTCATTTGTTTGTCATTCATTCCCATGAATACCCTGTGTACTTTATCTCATTTAACCTATGTCCCCTCACCACTCGTTCTTCCCTTCTAACCTTCTCACCTGGATTTCTCTAATCCTGCATGCATTTTCTGTCATGTCCATTCTACTCCCCGTGTCAAACTTTCATCACTTTCTTCCACAGTTCGTCTGTACTGCAGGATTCCCAAACAGTATGTGACAACCCTCCCGTGTCTTGGCCATATGTCCAACTCAGCCCCACACTCCAACGTTTTATACCATCTGTGAACATGCATATGACTTCCCTGCTCTTTCCCTGAGATTCACACTTCTCCATTTTCTTGCATATGTACAGCCTCACTTCCTTATCCAGTGTCCCTGTTGACTCCTTATACTATGCCTGCTGTAACTCCCCCATGGGTATTGTTCTTCTTTCTTAAGTCACAAGCCTTTGTATCATTCTGTACTTCCTTCCCTTACTTCACTTCAGCCATTCTTCCACTGGACCTGACACTGGTCTCCTGCTTCTTCTACAACCTGGATATGCTTTTTACTTGCCTGTAATTCACCTCCTTACTCCATTTAATCCCATACCTTTATTTCCTTTAACTTCCTAGTTGAAGTTGTACATCCTAGTATCCCTTACTGTAAATATATTTTTGAATTATAAAAGACAGCAATTACTGCTAGCAGATGTTTACATTTTCTGTCTGTAAGCAACCACTGAAGTTATTAGAACAAAAGGTACTGAAGATTTTCTTTTTTTTTCTTTTTTTTTTTTTGCCTTTAGGAGAACTCTGTCAAAGTCATCCTCTTATTCCACAGATAGTAGTAGTGTAATGGTTATTCTTAGGTGGAATATTTAACATAACCTATTGCTAATATCTGTAAACTGTGTATCACCAAAAAATAATGCTCTGTATTTGGCAAATGGTCTTCATCAAGCCCCAACCCAAAGTAATCCTACCCACTGCTCCCCATTTCAAACCCATTTCCATCCTCCCAACTGTTGGTAAAATCCTAAAAAAAAAAAAAAAAAATCTGCATTAAACTTTCCCAATATATCAAACAGTATCACCTACTCTTCCACAAACAGCTTTGCTTTTG